>NC_068448.1:67441805-67731805 GCF_023373465.1 Oncorhynchus keta
TGAGGTTATTATTTATAGGGGTGCCAGGTAGGTTGTGCCTACCAGAGAAAACATTGGTTTCTCCTTTTAGTTTGGGTGGGAATGAGTCCCATCTGGTCCGTCAAGTCTACACCTATACAAAGGACTTATGTAAAAGTCAGGATGGAAATAAACTTTTCATAAACCCTTAAAACATTGGAAAGAACTTCAAAAACAACTATATTCTGTTGCGTGGGTTGTATTAGCAACAACAATGATTACACACACACACACATATATAATAATATCACAATGAGTTCTGGTTCCTCCAGAAATGTCCTGTACCTCGGGCCTAAAAAGAGTCCAGCCCGGTAAAGCAGTGAACTCAAGTGACTTTTGTCACCAATGTTTGTCCGTTCATTCAGTGTAGCGTAAACCCAGTACTAAACATACAATCAATATCAATAACAATTACTTTACCACAGAACTTTAAAGCGGATCAACTCTTAATTAAGTCCTCAACTACAACTAACTACATAAATCACAGTATACATCACATCCAAACAAATGAAATACCGTATACAAAAGGTGGTAGTCAGTCGGTCAGTCAGACAATCCAATCCGCCAATAGATCTCCAGCGGAGAAAGGCCACTAAGAACGGAGAGGTAGTCCAGGGACGCAAAGAGTGGATCCGATCCTGGGTAAACTCTTAAGCTACAAAACACACGTTTAACGGCAACAAAACAAACAGAATAGAGAAGCTTCGGAACTGAGGGTTGAACACATCCTCATGCACGCCTCCATCACAACCCCTCCTTCGCGCAGCTGATGCTGGCTATTTAATTGGGAATTAAAGGGAAAGCGCCCTATTGGAAGGAGCTGCACTGAGACGGTTCAGAAAATTCAGGGCCGTCACACACCCCTCCCTGGAAAAAGCCGACCATTGCCCTGGAAGGCACATCTTGGTCGGGGGAAACCGAGAAAGGTCTCCTCATCACTTTCCTCTACAAAAATATTCATTACTTTTTGGAGCTCACGCTCCTCAGCTGAGGAGTCACAGGCCTTAAGGTGCGAGACTTCTGGGTCTGGGAATCCGAGAAAAGTATCCTCACTATCCTCTTCAAAGATATCCAGGACCTTGCGGCGCTCAATCGCTCCAATTCCTCAGCCGAGGGGTAACAGGCCTTAAGGCGTGAGACATGGACGATGCACATATCTTCACCTGTGTCCTCTTTCACCACTCGGTAGTTCAAAGGGCCCATCTGCTCCACAATTCTATATGGTCCTTGCCATTTAGGAGCAAGCTTGGCCGAGAAGAATTGTTCAGCTTTCGAGTAAGGATGAGAGCGAAGCCACACCCGATCACGAAGCTGGAAATGCATGTCTCGTCTGTTCTTATCATAATTTTCTCTGCTTGAGTCGAGCCTGGATCATGTTCTTTGAGACAAGAGCTCAAGTCATGGAGATGGCCTACCTACGCAAGCAGCGTCTGGAGTAAGCTGCTGGGGCTGTAGCACCATATCCAAGGGTCCTCTGAGAGGACGACTTAGGTTCAGCTCTGCAGGTGTGACTCCAGTGGACTCTGCACAGCAGAATTCAGGGCAAATCGAAACTTGTGAAGGTGCTTGTCCCAGTGTTTGTGCTGGGTCCCTACATAGGAAGCAATCATTGTCTTCAATGTTCGATTTACTCTCTCAGTGAGATTGGTCTGTGGGTGATAGGCGTGGTCAACTTCTGTCTCAGGTTCCATCTTTGGCAGGTCTCCTCAAAGAGATCAGAGACAAATTGGGAACCTCGATCAGACAGGATGTAATCAGGCACTCCCCAGCGAGTCAGGATCTCTTTCGTAAGGATGTTAGAGACGGTCCTTGCTGTGGCCTGACGCAGGGAAAAGAGCTCCACCCACTTTGAATAATAATCAACAAAAACAAGCATGTACACATTCTGATTGGAGATTCTAGGAAATGGACCCATCAAATCCACTCCTAACATTTCCCAAGGTCGGGTAACCACCGTTTGCTGCAACTTGCCAGCAGGCTTTCTACCTTCTGGTTTGTACATTTGACAAACCTGACAATTTCGGATGTGTGACTTCACATCCATGCTCAGATGTGGCCAGTACAGTAACGCTTGCAACCGCTTGTAGGTTTTGAACCTGCCCAAATGACCAGCTAATGGGTCTTCATGGAAATGTTGAAGCAGTTGAAGGCGTAGAGTTTCCGGTATGTACATTTGGTAGAGTGTTCTGTGAGGTAGTTGTACAACTCGATAGACTTTATCTTCAATGATGGTCAGCTTTGTGGTAGGATTGACCATCTTTTCTCCATCTTCCAGGATAGTCTGGTACAAAGCCTGTACTTCTGGATCATCCTGTTGAGCTTTCCATATGGCCTCATCAGAGATGGGAAAGTCCGTTTTGGGCGAGTCTCGACTGCTTGACAGGACAGTAGCACATGTAAGATGAGGGCCACCGTTATCACAAGCAGGAGCTCTGGACAAGGCATCTGGAACAGTGTTGTATTTTCCTTTCCTGTATTCTACTGCAAATGTGAACTCTTGCAACCGTAGAGCCCATCTTATGAGTCTGGTGCTTGGTTTGTTGGTCTTGAACACCCACACAAGGGAGGAATGGTCAGTGACCACAGTGAAGTGTCTTCCTCCAAGTAGTACCTCCACTTTTCCAAAGCCCAGACAACTGCAAGGCACTCTTGCTCGGTTGTGGAGTAGTTCCGCTCTGCTCCATTCAATGTCCGACTGGTGAACGCTAGCACTTCTTCAGTGCCAAGTCCAGTCTGTTGACTAGGATAGCACCAAGTCCAACATCACTTGCATCAGTGTAAACAACAAAAGGGCAATCGAAGTTGGGATGACATAAAATGGGAGGTGTGACAAGGTGTCGTTTCAGGGTTTCAAAGGAGGTCTGGCACTCTGCCGTCCATTGGAATTTCACTCCTTTTCGCTTCAACGCGTTGAGGGGTTCTGCCACCTGGGAGAAGTTTGACACAAACCGATGGTACCATCCAGCCATACCAAGGAACCGTTGAAGGGCCTTGAGTGTGGTTGGCACAGGGAAGTCTTGTACAGCCTTTGTCTTTTCAGGATCCACATGAATGCCGTCGAAAGACACAATATGGCCAAGGAACTTCAGGGAGGTTTGGCAGAAGTTGCTCTTCTTCATATTTAAGGTCAGACCAGCTTCTCTTAGCTTGTCCAACACTGCTTGAAGATCTTGAAAGTGTCTTTCTCTGTTCTGAGAGTAGATAATTATATCGTCCAGGTAGACGAAACAGATCTTCCCTTTGAGCTCACCTAACGCAATCTCCATGAGTCTTTGGAAAGTGGCAGGGGCATTCTATAATCCAAAGGGCATCACCTTAAAGGAAAACAAGCCCTCGGCACAGACAAACGCAGTCTTGTCCTTGCTTTCCTGGTCCATCTCAACCTGCCAATAACCACTATTGAGGTCAAGGGTAGTGAACACAACAGCGCCAGACAATGACTCCAGGATCTCATGGATGGTGGGAAGAGGATAGGCATCAGTCTGGGAAACATTGTTGGTCTTCCTATAGTCCACACAAAATCTAAGACCACCAGTCTTTTTTGGGATGAGGACAACAGGAGCAGCCCAGGGAGAGGAGGAACGTTCTATTATATCTTGGGTTAACATATCATTTATGAGTCCCTTTTGATGATTAGCTTCGCTGGGGACAAACGATATGGCTTTTGCTTGATCGGCATTTCCGTGTAAGGAATATTTTGTGCTTCAGGAGCCTGGTGCGTCCCAGCTTTGAAGTACATACATCAGCATTATTCTGCAGCTGTTCCAACAGCCTTAACTCCTCTGGCTGTTCCAGCTGAGCTCTTCTCACAGCCTGTAAAAGGAGATCGTCAGAAGGATTATCGAGGGTTAGTGGTACCGGAGCAATGGCAGAGAAGACTGCCACATTTGAACCCCAATCATGTAACTTCATAGCTTCTGATTGGAAGAAATGCTTCTCGCTCGGATTGTATGGAAACCAGTAGCAATTGTGTGCGATATCAATCTGGACACCACTGAAGTACATGAAATCAATTCCCAACACGACAGGAAAAGCAAGGTTCCTGGTTTGTAGGATAACAGAAGGAATCATATAGGAGCGGTTACACAGGCGGAACTCTACCTCACTCCATCCAAGTGGTCGTCTAGCCTCACCATCAGCCAAATAGAGTGGACCTTCTGTCCACGGCTTCAAGTTGTATTGTGGACCGTTAACCTCCTTCCACAGTTTCTCATTGAGCAGTGTGTAGGATGACCCGGTATCCAAGATGGCTCTTCCTGTCCATGGGCCTATGGACAGGGTAACACCAGTTGGTGCGGTATTAACTGAAAGGAAGGGGATGTCGATGGGGGGCATAGGCAGTGACTCTTGGGTTTCAGCTCTGGTTAAAGCACCCAGAGAAGGATGGTCATTGCTGCGAAGACAGTTAGGTGTGTTGGCCTGTTGTGATTTGTGGTTTCTGGAAGGGTTTACTTGATACGGTCTTGGACATGTAGCTGAAGAATGTCCCTTTGGCTACATCTCCAACAAAACATGAGAGGGGTCTTGGCTGGAGACTCTGGCTGTTGTTGATGGTCTGTCTTGGGTAACTGTTTGGGTGTCTGTTTCTTTCTCTGGTCATATTGCTGTTGGCATTCTCTGTCCTTCTCAAACTGCTGTCCCAAGCGAACCAGTCCATCGACAGTGGTGACTCGTTCTCGGAGTTGACTGGCTAGTAGTGGGTTGATGTTCTTCAAGATCAATTTAATGACCTCTTCCTCCTCAATGCCAGGTTTCCACCTTCTGCACAGGGAGTGGTAACCGTATGCAAAGTCACGGATACTCTCTTTCTCTCCTTGTACTCGATTTCTGACTCTGTCTGCCAATTCATCTGTGTAGTCCTCAGATAGAAATGCAGAGGAAAACTTGGCCTCAAAGTCAGCCCAGGAGGTAGTGGTGAGCCGTGCCACATCCCACCAGTCTCGAGCTGTTCCATGCAACACATTCCTCAATGTGGCAAGGAGTTCTTCGTCAGCCAGGGATTGAGGGCAAGAAAGTCACGACATCTTTCTAGATACATTAGCGGATCAGGACTGTCATCTTTTTTTTTTCCCAAAGGTGGGAAATTGCAATTTAATGGGCATCGCCCCCAGATGAAGTCTACTCAAATCACCATGAACAAACGAGCTAGGAGGGATTGAGGAAGTAGAGGGGGAGTGCGTTATCGGACAATGAAAATGAACACCAGGATGCATGGTGGATTGCATCCTGCAAGGGGTGGCTGCAGCATGGCCTGGTCTTGGCTGTTCAGAGGTGCCAGCTTGGCCCTCAGTGGTCTGAACTGAAGTGGACACCAGGGAAACTCTGTGTAAGGAGTTGTGCCTAATGGAGGCCATGTCCACAGACACGTCATCCAACATTTTAACACAATTAGAGAGCTCTGTCTGCAAGTGGTCTACAGTGTTAACCATGGGAGAAAAAACAGAATTAACGTCCTTGAGGACCTCAGTGTGGTGATGTTGCAGGCGCCATTGGAGAGTGGCAGTGAGTTGGTTTCGTTGGTAGTCACACTGCCTGTCCATGGCACCAGTCATTTCCGTCTTCCACTCTCACTGAGCTCTGTCAGGTGTGGGTTAGAGTGCTCAGTGAGTTTCTGAATTCCATGGCACTCTGTTGTTGCTCTTCCCTCAGACATTTGAATTTATGGTGGATAAGAGTTTGGAGATGTTGTTGAGTCCGACGAATATCAAGGATGTCACCTTGAAGTTGTAAGACTACAACCTCTGGAGATAAACCAGACAATGGAGGAAGGTTGGGTGTCAGAGGGAGGACTAGCTCAGTACTTCCACACAGATCCATGTCAATAAGTGAGTAACTGGTTAGACCTCCTGTGGCCTGTGGCTCAGACCGAGCATTCAGATTCCCAGGGCTCTGGCCCAAATCAACTCCATTATCTCCATTCACATTATGATTTGTGTTGTCAGCTTGATGGTCAGAATGGCCCTGTGTATTCCCATTGACAGGTATGACATGGATGAGCACATTATCTTGGGGTGAATCCATTGTTTTAATTCCACACAAAATATTTGCTTTGGTTAGTTCTCAATGTTGAGCGGTCCCATCTGGGGTGCCATTTTTATGTAACGGTTTTGACTTGAGGTTATTATTTATAGGGGTGCCAGGTAGGTTGTGCCTACCAGAGAAAACATTGGTTTCTCCTTTTAGTTTGGGTGGGAATGAGTCCTATCTGGTCCGTCAAGTCTACACCAATACAAAGGACTTATGTAAAAGTCAGGATGGAAATAAACTTTTCATAAACCCTTAAAACATTGGAAAGAACTTCAAAAACAACTATATTCTGTTGCGTGGGTTGTATTAGCAACAACAATGATTACACACACACACATATATAATAATATCACAATGAGTTCTGGTTCCTCCAGAAATGTCCTGTACCTCGGGCCTAAAAAGAGTCCAGCCCGGTAAAGGAGTTCAGTGAACTCAAGTGACTTTTGTTACCAATGTTTGTCCGTTCATTCAGTGTAGCGTAAACCCAGTACTAAACATACAATCAATATCAATAACAATTACTTTACCACAGAACTTTAAAGCGGATCAACTCTTAATTAAGTCCTCAACTACAACTAACTACATAAATCACAGTATACATCACATCCAAACAAATGAAATACCGTATACAAAAAGGTGGTAGTCAGTCGGTCAGTCAGACAATCCAATCCGCCAATAGATCTCCAGCGGAGAAAGGCCACGAAGAACGGAGAGGTAGTCCAGGGACGCAAAGAGTGGATCCGATCCTGGGTAAACTCTCTTAAGCTACAAAACACACGTTTAACGGCAACAAAACAAACGGAATAGAGAAGCTTCGGAACTGAGGGTTGAACACATCCTCATGCACGTCTCCATCACAACCCCCTTTCGCGCAGCTGATGCTGGCTATTTAATTGGGAATTAAAGGGAAAGCGCCCTATTGGAAGGAGCTGCACTGAGACGGTTCAGAAAAATTCAGGGCCGTCACAGCACGCACGCACCCACGCATCCACGCACCCCACGCATCCACGCACCCCACGCACCCACGCACGCACCCACCCACGCACGCACGCACCCACGCACCCACCCACGCACGCACCCATGCACCCACGCACCAACGCACCAACGCACGCACCCACGTACGCACGGACGCATGCACCCACGCACGCACCCACGCACCCACCTACGCACCCACCCACCCACGCATGCACGCTAAATACACAAGAGTGTGAATGACACCCCTTCAATTTAGTGGAAGTGGCTATTTCAGCCACACCTGTTGCTGATAGGTTTGTAAAATCGAGCACACAGCCATGCAATCTCCATAGACAAGCATTGGCAGTAGAATGGCCTTACTGAAGAGCTCGCAGACTTTCCACGTGGCAGTCAGTTCATCAAATTTCTGCACTGCTTGAGCTGCCCCAGGCAACTGTAAGTGCTGTTATTGTGAAGTGGAAATGTCTAAGAGCAACAATGGCTCAGCCCCGAAGTGGTAGGCCACACCAGCTCACAGAACAGGACCGCTGAGTACTTAACTGCGTAAAAATTGTCTGTCCTCATTGCAACAGTCACTAACAAATTCCAAACTGCCTCTGGAGGCAATGTCAGCACAATAACTGTTCGTCGGAAGCTTCATGAAATGGGTTTCCGTGGCAGATCTGCCGCACACAAGCCTAAGATCACCATGCGCAATGCCAAGCGTCGGCTGGAGTTGTGTAAAGCTTGCCGCCATTTTACTCTGGAGCAGGGTAATTGCGTTCTCTGTAGTGTTGAATCATGATCATGAATCATGAATCATTCATCATCTGGCAGTCTGACCAACGAATCTGGGTTTGGCGGATGCCATGAGAACGCTACCTGCCCGAATGCATCGTGCCAACTGAAAAATTTGGTGGAGAAGGAATCATGTTCTGTTCTGTTCTGTTTTAAATTTTTCTTGACTGGCCTGCACAGAGCCCTGACCTCAATCCCATCGAACACCTTCGGGATGAATTGGAACACTGACTGTGAGCCAGGCCTAATCATACAACATCAGTGCCCAACCTCACTAATGCTTTTGTGACTGAATGGAAGCAAGTCCAAGCAGCAATGTTCCAACATCTAATGGAAAGGCATCCCAGAGGAATGGAGGCTGTTATAGTTCATGTATTGTTATATGTCCTACCTGGCGATGATCTTGTTCTGTAGTGGCAACAGGAAGTCGTAGGCAGACAGTTTGTGGGAGGAGCAGCTTCCGGGTGTGGCTCCGTGCAGGGTGAGGACAACCAGACGCACCACATGACCTGACGGGACACGAAGGCGCCACTGGTAGTATGGCTTCTTGGGACTCACCAAGCTCAGGGTACGGTTGTTACCGTACTTCGCATAGAGGTCAAAGGACATTGCTAGGGAGAGGAAAAGATTGGTGGAAGTGTGGGGTTGCTGTCACCAAGGTTGTGGGTTCATACTTTATAGGTCATACCAGGAAGTGTCTTTGGGTGAAGAGTCTTTGGAGTGACCGTATGTTTATGTTCTAAGAAAGACAATGATTCCTCACCTTGGAATCCCAGCTGCCACTTGCCACTCTGTAGAGAGTTCTGCAGGGAGTTGGGGTTCTTGATTTTAGCTGCCTTGTCATCTGAATCATAGTCATTGTCTAAACCTGTACACAAATACATACAATATGGTAGGTACAAAATTGAGTTTTAAATGGCATGAGAAGCAAGAATACACACTAAAGAAAGGATTCTGGGAGCTGTAGTCACAGAGAGACAGAGCGTGAGTGAGCGAGAGAGAAGCAGAGAGGGAGAGAAAGAGAGAGAGAGAGAGATAAAGGGATAAAGAGAGAGACAGAGAAAGAGAGAGAGAGAGAGAGGGAGAGGGCAAGGGTGAGAGAGGGAGAGAGAGAGGGATACAGAAACAGAGAGAGAGAGAGAGGGAGAGGGTGAGGGTGAGAGAGGGAGAGAAGTTACAGTACCCAGCAGGTTGAGTGATTCGTCGTCTCTCTCCATGTAATAGCGCTCCTCGTTCTGGCTGTACAGCAGCTTATTGATGCCAGGGAGACGGCGCTGTACACGCTTTGTACTCCACCGCTGGATCTCCATGGCAACGCCCCCAGGGCCCGAGAACTTACTCCAGTAGAACACGTTCAGTCCATCTGCTCCTTCACTGTCAACACACACACACACACACACACACACACACACACACACACACACACACACACACACACACACACACACACACACACACACACACACACACACACACACACACACACACACACACACACACACACACGGAAGCAAACACCGTTACAAAGGGACTGCATTACTAACAGTGATTATCTGGTTTCCTGGTGTAGGCTGACATCCAGGGCTCACCTGAAGGCAGTAATTCCTGAGCGTAGGTAGTAGGCGCTCCAGGGAGAGGACTCATACAGCTCTGAGAACTGATCACAACATTGTTATAATGCCATCTCAACATTGAGAAAAAAACACACATTGGAAAACATACAATGGGATAAACTTTTAACTGAGGAAATGTTCAACTGAATGTGATGTCACAGAGTGACATCACAGCACCAAGACTGAGGTCACAACTGTGTGTGTGTGCATATGTGAGTGTTTTTGAGTATGTCTGTGTATATGTGACACCAGCGCACCTGGCAGAACCTGCAACCTGAGAACAAAAGCCCTTCTCTTTTTGTGTGTGTGTGTGTGTGTGTGGGGGGGGGGGGCATGTGGATGTCTGTGTGCATGTGGATGTGTGCATGTGTGTCTGTGTGTGTCTGTCTGTGCCCATCTGTGTGTGTGACTGGTTTTGTGCAGCACAGAGCTCCATTGTCTCCATACATCCCAGTCAGCCATGTAGAGGTAATGTATATCCTTGGTGATATGGGTCTGTGGCCCCGGGTTTAATCAACAGAGACCTAATATGGTAACGGAGACCAGTATAGCCAAATTACAGCAATTACTGCAGACCTATTAGAACTTTCAACCCTTCAATTAACTCTACCATGTATATTAACCTTTCTCTGTCTAAAGAGTGTATTCATCTCTTCTCTTGTCTTTCAATGCTTTTCACTCTCTCCTTACACTATCTCTGTGAGTCCTGATCCTTCCTTTCAATCAGTCTCCGCAGTTTCCCTCTCTCTTTGTCTCCACCGCGGCACCTAAATCCATCTCCTTCCTCACCCTGTCCCAACCTGATCTCTCTCTCCTTCCTCACCCTGTCCCAACCTGATCTCTCTCTCCTTCCTCACCCTTTCCCAACCTGATCTCTCTCTCCTTTCTCACCCTGTCCCAACCTGATCTCTCTCTCCTTCCTCACCCTGTCCCAACCTGATCTCTCTCCTTCCTCACCCTGTCCCAACCTGATCTCTCTCTCCTCTCCTCTCCCTGTCCCTCTCTCTCTCTCTCTCTCTCTTCCTCACCCTGTCCCAACCTGATCTCTCTCTCTCTCCTTCCTCACCCTGTCCCAACCTGATCTCTCTCTCCTTCCTCACCCTGTCCCAACCTGATCTCTCTCTCTCTATCTCCCTCCTCATCCTGTCCCAACCTGATCTCTCTCTCTCCTTCCTCACCCTGTCTCAACCTGATCTCTCTCGCTCCTTCCTCACCCTGTCCCAACCTGATCTCTCTCTCTCCTTCCTCACCCTGTCCCAACCTGATCTCTCTCTCTCTCTCTCCTTCCTCACCCTGTCCCAACCTCTCTCTCTCTCTCCTTCCTCACCCTGTCCCAACCTGATCTCTCTCTCTCCTTCCTCACCCTGTCCCAACCTGATCTCTCTCTCTCCTTCCTCACCCTGTCCCAACCTGATCTCTCTCTCTCTCTCTCCTTCCACCCTGTCCCAACCTCTCTCTCTCTCTCTCTCTCTCTTCCTCACCCTGTCCCAACCTGATCTCTCTCTCTCTCCTTCCTCACCCTGTCCCAACCTGATCTCTCTCTCTCCTTCCTCACCCTGTCCCAACCTGATCTCTCTCTCTATCTCCTCCTCATCCTGTCCCAACCTGATCTCTCTCTCTCCTTCCTCTGTCTCAACCTGATCTCTCTCTCTCCTTCCTCACCCTGTCCCAACCTGATCTCTCTCTCTCCTTCCTCACCCTGTCCCAACCTGATCTCTCTCTCTCTCTCCTTCCTTACCCTGTCCCAACCTGATCTCTCTCTCTCGCCTTCCTCACCCTGTCCCAACCTGATCTCTCTCTCTCCTTCCTCACCCTGTCCCAACCTCTCTCTCTCTCTCTCCTTCCTCACCCTGTCCCAACCTGATCTCTCTCTCTCCTTCCTCACCCTGTCCCAACCTGATCTCTCTCTCTCTCTCTCTCTCTCTCCTCTCCTCTCTCCGAATCTCTCCTCTCTCTCTCTCTCTCTCTCTCTCTCTTCCTCTCTTCCTCACCCTGTCCCAACCTGATCTCTCTATCTCTCTCTCCTTCCTCACTCTGTCCCAACATGATCTCTCTCTCTCTCCTTCCTCACCCTGTCCCAACCTGATCTCTCTCTCCTTCCTCACCCTGTCCCAACCTCCTCTCTCCTTCCTCACCCTGTCCCTCCTCTCTCTCTCTCCCTCCTTCCCTCCTTCCCTCCCTCCTCCCAACCCTTTCCCCTCCCTCCTCCCAACCCCCTCCCCTCCCTCCTCCCAACCCCTTTCCCCCCCTCCCTCCTCCCAACCCCTTCCCCTCCCCTCCTTCCCCTCCCTCCTCCCAACCCCTTCCCCTCCCCTCCTTCCCCTCCCTCCTCCCAACCCCTTCCCCTCCCCTCCTTCCCCTCCTCCTCCCAACCCCTTCCCTCCCCTCCTTCCCCTCCCTCCTCCCAACCCCTTCCCTCCCCTCCTTCCCCTCCCTCCTCTGTAGCTCCCTGGTAGAGCATGGCGCTTGTTGTCCCACCTGTAAGTCGCCTCCCAACCCCTTCCCCTCCCCTCCCCCTCCTCCTCCCAATTATCCCCTCCTCCCTCCCTCCTCCCAACCCCTTCCCCTAAATCCTTCCCCTTCCTCCCAACCCCTTCCCCTTATTATTCCCCCCCTTCCCAACCCCTTCCCTCCCCTCCTTCCCCTCCCTCCTCCCAACCCCTTCCCCTCCCCTCCTTCCCCTCCCTCCCCCCAACCCCTTCCCCCCCCCCCCTTCCCCTCCCTCCTCCCAACCCCTTCCCCTCCTCCTCCCCTCCTCCTCCCCCCCTTCCCAACCCCTCCTTCCCCTCCCTCCTCCCAACCCCTTCCCTCCCCTCCTTCCCCTCCCTCCTCCCAACCCCTTCCCCTCCCCTCCTTCCCCTCCCTCCTCCCCACCCCTTCCCCTCCCCTCCTTCCCCTCCCTCCTCCCAACCCCTTCCCCTCCCCTCCTTCCCCTCCCTCCTCCCAACCCCTTCCCCTCCCCTCCTTCCCCTCCCTCCTCCCAACCCCTTCCCCTCCCCTCCTTCCCCTCCCTCCTCCCAACCCCTTCCCCTCCCCCCCTCCTCCTCCCAACCCCTTTCCCCTCCTTCCCCTCCCTCCTCCCAACCCCTTCCCCTCCCCTCCTTCCCCTCCCTCCTCCCAACCCCTTCCCCTCCCCTCCTTTCCCCTCCCTTCCCTCCTTCCCCTCCCTCCTCCCAACCCCTTCCCCTCCCCTCGTTCCCCTCCCTCCTCCCAATCCCTTCCCCCCCTCCTTCCCCCTCCCCTCCTCCCAACCCCTTCCCCTCCCCTCCTTCCCCTCCCTCCTCCCAACCCCTTCCCCTCCCTCCTTCCCCTCCCTCCTCCCAACCCCTTCCCCTCCCCTCCTTCCCCTCCCTCCTCCCAACCCCTTCCCCTCCCCTCCTTCCCCTCCCTCCTCCCAACCCCTTCCCCTCCCCTCCTTCCCCTCCCTCCTCCCAACCCCCTCCCCAGTAGATATGGGAGTTTATTAAAATTGCATTTGTTTTTGATGTTCTTGTGGGTCTGTGCGATCTGAGGAAAATATGTGTCTCTAATATGGTCATACATTTGGCAGGAGGTTAGGAAGTGCAGCTCAGTTTCCACCTCATTTTGTGGGCAGTGAGCATATAGCCTGTCTTCTCTTGAGAGCCATGTCTGCCTACGGCGGCAATTCTCAATAGCAAGGCTATGCTCACTGAGTCTGTACATAGTCAAAGCTTTCCTTAAGTTTGGGTCAGTGAGTACTCTCTCTCAGTTTTTTTGTCAATTCTTTCCAATGTGTCAAGTAATTATTTGTATTTGTATTTGTGCTCATGGCAACTGAACCTTTTTTGGAACACCATTATTTTTTGTCTTACTGAGATGGACTGTCAGGGCCCAGGTCTGACAGAGTCTGTGCAGAAGATCTAGGTGCTGCTGTAGGCCCTCCTTGGTTGGTGACAGAAGCACCAGATCATCAGCAAACAGTAGACATTTGACTTCAGATTGTAGTAGGGTGAGGCCAGGTGCTGCAGACTGTTCTTGTGCCCTCGCCAAATCATTGATATATATGTTGAAGAGTGTGTGGCTTAAGCTGTATCCCTGACTCACCCCACGGCCTTGTGAAATGAAATGTGTGTGTTTTTTGCCCATTTTAACTGCACAATTTTTATTTGTCTTTGTTTTGGTCTCTCTCTCTCTCTCTCTCTCTCTCTCTCTCTCTCTCTCCTGTCTCTCCCTCTCCTCTCTCTCTCTCTCTCTCTCTCTCTCTCTCTCTCTCTCTCTCTCTCTCTCTCTCTCTCTCTCTCTCTCTCTCTCTCTCTCTCTCTGCCAAAGCAAATGGAATAGACAATAAACAAGGGAAACATAAGTAAACATGAAAAGAGTATTGACATTTCAAATGTTATATAATTGGCTATGTGCAGTGTTGTAACAATGTGCAAATAGTTGCAGTAAGAAAGGGAAAATAAATTAACAGAAAACGGCCACAAATCTTGGTATTTCGCCTAACAGATATGGGAATTTATCAATGTTCGATTTGTTTTCAAATTCTTTGCGGGTCTGTGTGATCTGTGGGAAATATGTATCTCTAATGTGGTCATACATTTGGCAGGAGGTTTGGAAGTGCAGCTCAGTTCTCTCTCTCTCTCTTTCTGTGTGGTGTGGCGGTAGTGAGACACAGAGTAGCTGATTGTGTGAAAGCCAGATAGACAATGTTTTTATTGAGGGCCTGCTCTTCCTCTCACTCCAGCTACTTGGGCCCTGCGGTTCTCACAAACGCTGGGCTTGTCCTCGCTGCTGAAAAGGGCCTGGTCTCTAGGGGCCTCAGACCTCAGCGCCCCAGGACTCACACACACACACAGACCTGGGCTCCTGTTACACACCCGCTTTACATTTAGCATTGAGACACAGAGAAGGAGGGGGAGAAAGGGAGGAAGGGATATGGGGGAGAGAAGCTGGGTGCTTATATTTGTCCTGTTTCACACATGTACAAGGGGAGAGAGAGACGGGAGAGAAGGAAAGAAGGAAGAGAGGAGAGAGAGACCAGCAGCCTTCAGGAGTAGAATTAGTACCTCAGCATTCTTTAAAGTGCCAAATAGATGCATATCATTCAGGAGTATGCTCGAAAATGACACAGGGAGGGAGGTTCTAGAAACACCAGGGTTCTAGACTTGATATGTTCTAATCTGAGTGTACAAAACATTAGGAACAGCTACACTTTCCAGGTGAACGCTATGGTCCCTTATTTATGTCACTTGTTAAATCCATTTCAATCAGTGTAGATGAAGGGGAGGAGACAGGTTAAATAAGGATTTTTAAGCCTTGAGACAATTGAGACATGGATTGTGTATGTGTGCCATTCAGAAGGGTGAATGGACAAGACAAAAGACTTAAGTGCCTTTGAACAGGGTATGGTACTAGGTACCTTTGAACAGGGTATGGTAGTAGGTACCTTTGAACAGGGTATGGTAGTAGGTACCTTTGAACAGGGTATGGTAGTAGGTACCTTTGAACAGGGTATGGTAGTAGGTACCTTTGAACAGGGTATGGTAGTAGGTACCTTTGAACAGGGTATGGTAGTAGGTGCCTTTGAACAGGGTATGGTACTAGGTGCCTGGCACACCGGTTTGAGTGTGTCAAGAACTTCAACGCTCAACAGTTTCCTGTGTGTATCAAGAATGGTCCACCACCCAAAGAATATCTGGCCAACTTGACACAACTGTGGGAAGCATTGGAGTCAACATGGGCTAACAGCACTGTGGAACACTTTTGATACCTTGTAGTCTATGCCCCAATGGATTGAAGCTGTTCTGTGGGCAAAACGGTGTGCAACTCAATATTAGAAACGTGTTCCTAATGTTTTGTACCATCAGTGTATTTATGAGAGAGAGGAGAAAAAGAGAGAAGTATTATCTCAGAGCATCACAGGACAGGAAAAGACAGGGCAGGACAGGGCAGGACAGGGCAGGGCAGGACAGGGCAGGACAGGGCAGGAAAAGACAGGACAGGGCAGATAGACCATAACACTTACATAAATGCTTAGAGCCTGAGCCTGAAGGCGGAACTGTGGAGAGGCGGGGTCAGTCAGGTCCAATGAGAAGCTAATGTTGGGAAACTCCACGCTGCCACCAAGGTAGAACACGGAAGGGGGTGGAGCTTGAAGGCAAACACATTATTGTTATGCTTTTTAGCCAGTAGTCCTGAAAGTAGAGCTCACGAGCCAAAAATGGTCCCCTGAAAATTGCATTCTGCGTGACATATGTGCATATGTAGGTACCACATCACTGCTCTGCTGTGGGTGCATCATGTGCATATGTAGGTACCACATCACTGCTCTGCTGTGGGTGCATCATGTGCATATGTAGGTACCACATCACTGCTCTGCTGTGGGTGGTGCATCATGTAGGTACCACATCACTGCTCTGCTGTGGGTGCATCATGTGCATATGTAGGTACCACATCACTGCTCTGCTGTGGGCATCATGTGGTGCATCACTGCTCTGCTGTGGGTGCATCATCACTGGTACCACATCACTGCTCTGCTGTGGGTGCATCATGTGCATATGTAGGTACCACATCACTGCTCTGCTGTGGGTGCATCATGTGCATATGTAGGTACCACATCACTGCTCTGCTGTGGGTGCATCATGTGCATATGTAGGTACCACATCACTGCTCTGCTGTGGGTGCATCATGTGCATATGTAGGTACCACATCACTGCTCTGCTGTGGGTGCATCATGTGCCTCTTGCTAGCTGTCAGTTATATGACGAGGGGTTGGAAGCTCACTGATTGAACTTGAATTGCTAGGTGGCTGGCCCACCTGGGGGAAAAGGCAGCACAGCTTCCAGATAAACAGTTGCTTTCAAACTAAGGATTTCACGGCTAATTGGGGTAAGACAGTAATTCTGTTCACAGATTATGCACATATGAACTACAGATTATGCACACCCAGCCCAAAGCGGGAGGTTTAAAAAATACTAGTCACCAAAGATCCAGACCATGTCTTTAAATAATTGAAGCATAATTTCTAAGAATATATAAAAAAGGGAGGGTTTGTGTCGAAACCCAGAGTCTGCACACACACACACACACACACACACACACACACACACACACACACACACACACACACACACACAAACGTGATACTGCTTACTTACATGTAAAGAAATGGAGACTCAGTGCAATGGCGGCAGTGAAGGGCAGGAGGGGTAGGACCCCCAGAGCCCACCTCCTCCTTCCCAAACAGACAGGTCCTCTGCCTCCCTGGTCCTCCTGGCCTCCCTTGTCCCGCTGGTCCTTCCAGTCGCTCTGAGCCTTGGACTCCGTGGGGGGGCTAAGTGACTGGGTGGGCTCTGTAATGACCCCCTATATCAGATACAAACCTGCTTCACTTATTCACATCACAACACCCCCCGTCTCTCTTTGTGTGTGAGTAGACCTCTCTCTTTGTGTGTGAGTAGACCTCTCTCTTTGTGTGTGAGTAGGTTTCTCTCTTTGTGTGTGAGTAGGTTTCTCTCTTTGTGTGTGAGTAGGTTTCTCTCTTTGTGTGTGAGTAGGCTTCTCTCTTTGTGTGTGAGTAGGCTTCTCTCTTTGTGTGTGAGTAGACCTCTCTCTTTGTGTGTGAGTAGGTTTCTCTCTTTGTGTGTGAGTAGGCTTCTCTCTTTGTGTGTGAGTAGGCTTCTCTCTTTGTGTGTGAGTAGACCTCTCTCTTTGTGTGTGAGTAGGCTTCTCTCTTTGTGTGTGAGTAGGCCTCTCTCTTTGTGTGTGAGTAGGCCTCTCTCTTTGTGTGTGAGTAGGCCTCTCTCTTTGTGTGTGAGTAGGCCTCTCTCTTTGTGTGTGAGTAGGCTTCTCTCTTTGTGTGTGAGTAGGCCTCTCTCTTTGTGTGTGAGTAGGCCTCTCTCTTTGTGTGTGAGTAGGCCTCTCTCTTTGTGTGTGAGTAGGCTCTCTCTTTGTGTGTGAGTAGGCCTCTCTCTTTGTGTGTGAGTAGGCCTCTCTCTTTGTGTGTGAGTAGGCCTCTCTCTTTGTGTGTGAGTAGGCCTCTCTCTTTGTGTGTGAGTAGGCTTCTCTCTTTGTGTGTGAGTAGGCCTCTCTCTTTGTGTGTGAGTAGGCCTCTCTCTTTGTGTGTAAGTAGGTGTGAGTAGGCCTCTCTCTTGTGTGTGAGTAGGCCTATCTCTTTTGTGTGAGTCTCTTTGTGTGTGTGAGTAGGCCTCTCTCTTTGTGTGTGAGTAGGCTCTCTCTTTGTGTGTGAGTAGGCCTCTCTCTTTGTGTGTGAGTAGGCCTCTCTCTTTGTGTGTGAGTAGGCCTCTCTCTTTGTGTGTGAGTAGGCCTCTCTCTTTGTGTGTGAGTAGGCCTCTCTCTTTGTGTGTGAGTAGGCCTCTCTCTTTGTGTGTGAGTAGGCCTCTCTCTTTGTGTGTGAGTAGGCCTCTCTCTTTGTGTGTGAGTAGGCTTCTCTCTTTGTGTGTGAGTAGGCCTCTCTCTTTGTGTGTGAGTAGGTTTCTCTCTTTGTGTGCGAGTAGGCCTCTCCCATTGTGTGTGAGTAGACCTCTCTCTTTGTGTGTGAGTAGGTCTCTCCCATTGTGTGTGAGTAGGCAATGTCAGGTAGCAGGTAGCCTAGTGGTTAGAGCGTTAGGCCAGTAACCAAAAGGTTGCTAGATTGAATCCTCGAGCCGACAAGGTAAAAATCTGTCGTTCTGCCCCTGAACAAGGCAGTTAACCCACTGTTCCTAGGCCATCATTATAAATAAGAATTTGTTCTTAACTGACTTGCCTAGAAAATAAGAAAATATGTCTGTATGGTCTCTCTCGCACTCCCTCTCTGTCTCAGCATATTTAGTTTCTGCCAGTCCCCAACCACCGGATGTGCCGGTTTTCAGGGAAAATGGAAATAGAACCCATAACACAAGTTCCTCTTTTGGACATTAATAACAAGGTGACACCAAAGATCATGGATATACTGACAAGATACTTTTCTATCCGCTCTAACAATGGTAGTCGTTGTCCACAAAGCGGCACGGCGGACTGTCTAACTCCCACCTATCTTTTCTTTGGATTGGTGAATACATCTCGTTACTTTTTGCACTATTCGATGAGGTTTGTTGATGTCAACTGCCTGTATTCAATGGAGAGAGATGCTATGCTACAAGCCTCATGCCATGAACATGCATAGCCATCTGGAGACAACTTCAATATGAAGTATTTTTACTCAAAGTTGTGGGCTTGTCATATCAGTACACTCATAACAACGTAAGAATTACGAAACGTATATTAAATCAAATAAACCTCTGTAGCAAAAAGCCATAAATGTTTTTGTTGACCAAATTCGACACTCTCTCATAGAGCCCCACAGTGGATGTGTCATAATACCCATAAAACCAAGCGGTCAAACAGGGAAAGTGTTCCAATCGTTTTTCCACCATTCATTTGTTGAATTTGGCTCGTGTAGGCTGACCCTGGCATGATGTTTTGATAACTGTGTAAATCTCTCTCGGACAAGGTGACTTTTATCAATATATTCGTCTCTATCTACTTTCGGATTAGAAAATGCGAATTAGCATAAAAGTAGACATCATGCAAGACTTCAACTCCCTGCTAGCTCCTACACGCCATCTCTAGCTGAGACCTGTTCTTACAGGTATTGTGTCAATTTAAAACTTGCACAAGACAATTTACAGATTTGTCAATTTAAAGAAATGTAGCTAATTTATTCATTACTAAATTTAGCTAATTTATTCATTACTAAATTTAGCTAATTTACTCATTACTACATTTAGCTAATTTATTCATTACTAAATTTAGCTAATTTATTCATTACTAAATTTAGCTAACATTAGATAGTTAATCCAGAGATTCTTCCCTTTGCCTTGATTCAGCAGTCTCATCCAGATCATCATGGCATTTGTAGTTCTTTATGATAGCGACATTAGCAGCTAGAAAGCACTTCATTTTTGCGGGGTAAATACCTTGTGCTAGAGAGATTTAAACAGTTATCAAAATGTCACGCCAGGGTAAGACTACACGAAACACAGCCATTATTTGAAGTTTATTAAATCCCCAATGGGAAAAATGAATGGTGGAAAAATTATTGGAATAATTTCTTTGTTTGACCGCTAGGTTTTATGGGTATTATAACTCATACTGTGGTAGCCTATAGACCTCCATAGAAAAACTCCTTGCTTGGTTGGTGGGAGACAGTTGGGCCTCTCTCTTTACCTCTTCCTCTCTGGCCACACTCCATCTTAACTCCTCTACATTTACAGGATTGGTTGAACAGTTTAGAAGTCAACCTCTACCCCCGTTTTTTATTTATTCTCATCAAGATCAGTATGTAGGGAATCTAGTTTCAGCCATTTATTTTATGCCTGCTACATTATAGGTTAGAGCATATTCAAGTGATGGGTCAGCATTACAAAGGTTTAACAGGCCACATCGTCAATAAAAATAATAATTAAAAACGTAATTTATCTTACATGTAGGCCTACCCAGTACCCATCTTTCCATTCCACCATGTAGCCTACTGTTTACTTAGCGCAGTAGGGTAAACACCAAACACATACCTAAATCAAGTTACCCGAGAGCGACAACAGCAGCGAACCGTCCTTTGTTTCTGAAGGAATTGAAGTAAAACATTTGGCGTCTTGGCAGGATTCCCCAAGGGAGCACACAAAGCGTGGCTCCAGGGGTCTGCTTTCCCACGGCCTTGCGCAGCAGTGTCAGCACTGAATCAAGCCGCGTCCTCTGACGGACATTCATGAGAGTGAGAACCAGATATCCCTAGAGACTGATTTTACAATTAAGATGAACCAGAACTAAGTGGGGAAAGTTGGCGACCGACTCAAAACCATTACCGGTGAGCCAGCACATCCAATTATAACAGCACATCCAATTGAAACAATTTATAACAGCTAAAAGTAGACCTAATATGATGAAAAGTAAATTGATAAAAACCTATACCTGAGAAGACTGTTGCTTTGATTGTGCAGCCTGAACAGCATCCCTTTGTCTCCCCTTGTCTGTGCGAACAGGGTGAAAAGTGCAGTGAGTGTTGAAGCCATCTCTCTTACCTGTGCAGGTGAACCAACAGCAGAACAATGTCCATATCCCGAGACACTGTAAACCTCACAAGTTCTGCTTTTAGGGAAAGTCCTCATGGCACTGTCCCGTTTGGCTCCGTGGCGGCGATATGCAATGATACCCCAGGCATAGAAATTACCGAGGGAGGAGATCCTTTTTGCGACCCTAAAGTTCCTTTGAAAAAGCTCAGAAACCGGACCTGAGCGGGTCGGATGCGGCGGGAGCATTCACTCACTCACTCACTCCCCCATATACCTGTGCGAGCAGGTGTCACACGGAGCCCCAGCATGCAGTGCGGCACAATGGGACCACTATGAAAGAGTACAATCCACACAACCATCCGTGCGACAGAAATTGGGGGCAAACTTGCTCCCCCGCGTGCCTGGCTGGACAAAAGAATGTTTGATGCCACTGTGTGTAAGGTATTACAAAAATGGAAACTTGGCTGCCATGTCCGTGGGTGTTACATAGGGCTCTGTGGAACCACAATAACCTGTAATTATTGGCCAGACAGTGTAACAAGACAGATCGAAATTTACTGGGGGTTTAGGAGCCAGGTCCAACTCGCGGTGTCATAAAAACATATCGCCCTCCCCCAACGTTACAAATATTATCACATGACCCTCCCCTTGTACTGTAAATAAAAATGTGCACATCCTCCCCAGTCATAGACTTTACCAAAAAATGATTAGCACCACAAGTAATGACTTTAGCAACTTGGTGTTTATGTGGATGTCACTTGACCACTTCAGCATGGTTTTGTGGGACAGTCGATGCCACGCTGGGCTACAACCCAGAAGGTTGAGGAGCTCTCTTCTCCCTGTCTGTTTCATTACTTGACAATCAGAGCAGACCCGAGAGCGGGTCGCTAGGAGGAAATCAGATTAACATTCTGATGCTATATTTGTAATTATATAAAATACATGCAATGCATTTCAATGCACCACACAACCAATGAGCAACACTGCATACATATTACTTGGAGCATTTCATCATGGTTTGCATTTTCCACACCACAATCAAATAGAGCATGTCGATCTTGACAAACAGAAATAACATCCCTCCTTACTCATATACGAAGGTTTGGCTTGACAATCTCCAAATGTCATTAAACTTTTTATTGTTTTGTAATAGATGTCTCTTTCCATTCATCGCATGGCAGGTGGGCAGTTTGGACCCTGGAAAAAATATAAGAGTGTCGTAGATGAACATGTGCAGGTAGCCTACAGGAGACTTTTGAAGTAGTCTGATCAGATTAACACATTGTGACTGGTTGTGTTTATGCCACACATAAATTAAATGACAAATGGAATATCTACATAGGCGTACAGAAGCCCATTATCAGCAACCATCACTGTTCCAATGGCACTTTGTGTTAGCTAATCCAAGTTTATCATTTTATGTTAGCACAGCTGAAAACTGTGGTACTGATTAAAGAAGCAATAAAACTGGCCTTCTTTAGAAGAGTTGAGTATCTGGAGCATCAGCATTTGTGGGTTCGATTACAGGCTTAAAATGGCCAGAAACAAAGAACTGGAGCTCGGCCCCAGTGATGTACTGGGCTGTCCGCACCAACCTCTGTAACCAAGATAGAGCACAGCCCATCGTTTCAAATGGAAACAAATGAGTCATAGTGGGCAGATCAAGCAAGCAGGTGGGCAGAACCAAGCACGAGCCAGCAGGATCCTATTGACACATTTGTAGCATGCCAGTAGGGTCTTGCTAGTTGGTTTTAGTATACGTGTATAATAACTCAATTAATTGTTGCACTCCTAAACACTACTTTGGAAAAGGGTAAAGTCTACAAAACTTAGTCCACTCTGTCCGTAACAGATTCTAGTTTTGGGAACAGAAAACTATATTGATGTGGATGGGGGTTTGCTCTCCCCTCTTTCTCCTATAGTCCTACAGCCTTTTGGTCTTACTGAAGTTGAGGGAGGTTGTTGTCCTGGCACAACACTGCTAAGTCTCTGACTTCCCTGTAGGCTGACTCATCGCCATCAGTGATCAGGCCTACCATGTCGTGTCAACAGGAAACTTGATGGTGTTGGAGTTGTTTGCGGCCATGCAGTGTGGGTGAACAGGGAGTACAGGAGGGGACTAAGCCCACACCCCCGAGGGTTCCCCTTGTTGAGGTACACTGTGGCGGAAGTGTTATTGCCTACCCTCACCACCTGGGGCCAGCCTTTCAGGAGGTCTAGGATCCAGTCGCAGAGGGAGGGGTTCATTCCCAGGGTCCATAGCTTGGTGATGAGCTTTTCGGGGAACAGGGTGTTGAACGCTGAGCTGTAGTCTATGAACACCATTCTCACATAGTTTTTTCCTCTTTTGTCCAGGTGGGAGAGGGCAGTATGAAGTGCAACTGAGATTGTGTCATCTGTGGATCTGTCGGGACGATATGTGAATTGGAGTGGGTCTAGGATGTCTAGATGATGGTATTGATGTGTGTCATGACCAGTCTTTCAAAGCACTTCATAATTACAGTTGTGAGTGCTACAGGGCGATAGTTATTTAGGCAGTTTACCTTGGAGGTCAATGCTGATCATCTTGAAACATTTTGGGATTACAGACTTGGACAAGGAGAGATTGTAAATGTCTGAGGACACCTGCCAGCTGGTCTGTGCATGCTTTGAGAGCGTGCCCTGGTATTTTGTCTGGCCTGTTAACCTGTTTAACTTTTTGTGGCTGGGGGGCAGTACTGAGTAGCTTGGATGAATAAGGTTCCCAATGTAAATGGCCTACTCCTCAGTCTCAGTTGCTAATATATGTATATTATTATTAGTGTTGGATAGAAAACACTCTAAAGTTTCTAAAACTGTTTGAATGATGTCTGTGAGTATAACAGAACTCATATGACAAGCAAAATCCTGAGGAGAAATCAAAACAGGAAGTGAGATAATGAAATCCCCTTGAGATATGAATGATGTTGCACTGCCTAGGGTTTCCACTAGATGTCAACCATCAATAGAAATTATAATGAGGCTTCTATGTTGTTGTGGGAGTGAATGAGAGCAGAATATATCAGCTGTCCATCAAGCAGCCATTTTGTGATTGCGCTTTTTCCTCATGGTACCCACTTGCGTTCCATGGCTCACGAAGACTAGAAGGAATACTCTGGTTGGAACTTTATTGAAGCTATATGTTAAAAACATTCTAATGATTGATTCTGTACTTAGTTTGAAATGTTTCTTCAACCGCTAATATCACTTTTTGAAGTTTTTGTCCGATATAATGCTGACCAGAATTAGCGTTTGGATATGTATACCAAACGCTCTAACAAATGAAGGTATTTGGACATAAATAACAGACATTTTTGAACAAAACAAACATTTGTTGTGGACCTGGGATTCCTGGAGTGCTTTCTGATGTAGATCATCAAAGGTAAGGGAATATTTATCATATAATTTCTTGATTATGTTGACGCCATCTTCGCCATCTTTGCTATATTCCTCAAAGAGAGCATAAAACGCATTTAGCTCGTTTGGGAGTTCTTTATTGCTGGGCAACTCATGGCTGGGTTTCCCTTTGTAATCTGGTATCGTCTGCAAGCCCTGCCATATACAACGAGCGTCGTAGCCGGTGTCATCGGATTCCACCTTCCTCCTATACTGTCCTTTTGCATGTTTGTAGCGGAACTTCTTTTGTGCGTCCATGTCATTGTTTATGTTCTTATAGTCACTGTGGGGACGACATCCTCTATGCACTTATTGATGAAGCCTGTGACTGTTGTGGTAAACTCCTCAATGTTATCGAATGAATCCCGGAACATATCCCAGTCTGTACTAGCAAAACAGTCTTGTAGCCTCGCGTCTGCTTCGTTCGACCACTTCCGTGCATCACTGGTACTTCCTGTTTGAGCTTTTGTTTATAAACAGGAAGGAATCCAAATAAATCACACATCCCTCAAAACCAAAAAGTAAGCTAGACAACCCTCCCCTATTTTGGACCAGCCCCCCCCACCCCAGTACATTTTAAATTGTCTCTTAGAACCTCTAAGGATTTATGAGTTACAAAGTTGTAGCCTTATAAATGACAAATAGCGTACTCGACATTAAGGGGGAAATTTAGTCTCCGAGAAGCAGTTTTTTCATGGAATATTTATTGTTGAAAGTGATGACTCAACAACATATCAGTTACTGTTACATAGAGTACAGTATATAGCTGAGCCAGTGTAGCCCAGGCAGCAGCCATGGATGTGCAACATCCTAAATTGTCAGAAAATGCAAAAATGGTGGGAAATTGTTTCATGACGAAAGTATGCATATTTCCCCCGTTTTCTCTGCCTTCTCTTCATTAAAGGGGCGGCAGGGTAGCCTAGTGGTTAGATCGTTGGACTAGTAACCGGAAGGTTGCAAGTTCAAACCCCCGAGCTGACAAGATACAAATCTGTCGTTCTGCCCCTGAACAGGCAGTTAAAAAGGTAGTTAAGGAGGAAAATGACGCCTTCACAGCTTGAATAGACGATGCTTTACGTACGAGCAGTTCCACAGGGGACTCAAGTGTATTACCAGGAATGGACATAGTACCTAAATGATAGTGCAGGCAGCCTAGGCTAGAGCTAGACATACAGAGACAGAGATTTGGAGGCCATATGGTTTAGGTCTACGCTCTAAAAATGTCTAGGTTAAAAACAACCCAATTTGGTAACCAAGCGCTGGGTAAATATTGGACAGAACACACGCTGGGTTACTTTGACCCAGACAGCTGGGTTGCGTGAATAACACAACAAGTTGGGTTGTTGGGATTACTCAAACATGGGTTAATTTAACCATCAACTGGGTATTTTATACTCTCATGCTGGGTTGATTTAGCAGCTGGGTATTTTATACTCTCATGCTGGGTTGATTTAGCAGCTGGGTATTTTATACTCTCATGCTGGGTTGATTTAGCAGCTGGGTATTTTTTATGCTATTTTCAGGAGCCGTGGCTTATTAGGGGTGTGGCCTTCAGCTAGATCTAATGCAACATTTGGGTCAACCAAACATATCTATTTTTTTACACTATGTTTGTGGTTAGGGTTGATTGGCTGAAGGGGACCAGTGCTGCGTCTAACTTGTCAGTCTCTCCTGATCTTCATTCCTGTAACAGCTTTATATACTGTCCACTCATTACCTGGTGTTTTCGAAGATGATATAGATAGTAATTACATTTTATATGGGATTCATTGAAGTAGACACCAGAAAGTACACATTGTAATTTCATAGTAAATACCAGTTGACAATGAAATAAAGGGTGTTGAAATTGACTCAGGTGACGATGTGGCTCTGGATCCAGGTGGTGAACTTGTTGACACGGGTGTAGACGCCTGGTAGGTTTGGTCTGCCGCACCCCGCCCCCCAACTCACGATTCCTGTGAGGAACCATCGCCCCTCTGAGCCTGGGGCCCAGCACGACAGAGGACCCCCTGAGTCCCCCTGGGGAGGGCGAAAAGGGCACAGTAAGGATTAGGGCCTATGGGTAAAGGGGATAAGGACATACTATGAAAGAGGGCTAAATGGTACACTTAATGTAAAGGGCATAGGAGAATAGGAGCACACTAAGTCTGAGGGTGATTGTGGGCCACTCACCCTACAGGCGTCCCGCTGTCCAGAGGGGACTCCGGCACACAGCATGCGGGGCGAGACGGGGCCGTACCTCCTCTTACACTCACTCTGATCCAGGACAGAAACCTCTGCCTTCTGTAACACTGTGGGAAGGGTCTTATCTGAGGATAGAAGGGAACATGATCTCTGTATGTGTGATTCTTGTACACCAAACTCTGTATATCCATGGTTCTGTCTCTCACCCTCCTCAGAGCGGTACCCCCATCCTGTGACCCAGCAGCGGTGTGCATGTGTGAGGGTCTGTGAGGTGGCCGGCAGACACACGGGCTGGATGAGGAAGCTGAGGGAGGGAGGCCAGGGGCTCCTCAGCTGCAGCAGGGCGATGTCGTAGTCAAAGGTCAGCCTGTTGTAGTACTCGTGCACAACGATGCGCTGGATCTCTGCCACGTGCCTGGCACTACCCTGGTACAGCATACCCAGATGGGCACTCCACTGGCGCGGGTCTGACAGCCTGGGGAGCGTCAAGAGAAAGTGGTTAGAGGTCAAAGGTTATGGCTGAACAGGGATCATGTAAATAAACTGTATTCAATGAAGTGAAAAGCTAATTTGGTTCATTACTGTCATTGCCAGAGAAACGTTGCATGTGGATGATGATGTTGGGCTGGGGTCAATCTGGTATCAGTGTGTATCTGGTCCACTTCTATTCAGTACAGTAGTTATAACAGGATCATAATGTGGTCAGTCAGTCTGTAGACTGCATACACACCTGTCCCTGCTGAAGCAGTGTGCTGCTGAGATGAGCCAATCAGAAGAGAGGACAGAGGCTCCACAGTACAGGTAGCCAGAGAAGTGCAAGCTGACCTGCCATGGCCACTCCCCCTCCAGGGCATTGCTTCCACCGACCACCCGAAGACCCGAGGTCGAGTCTACTTTCTTCACAGTAGAGGACCGGCCACAGGCTGTGATGCAGATCGTTAATAAAACTTTGGAAAGTGTGTGTGTGTGTGCATGTCTCTTATGTGTACATTATGTGTCTTTGTGTGAATATCTCTGTCTGTGTGAGTATATACATGTATGTTGGTGTGTGTGTATAGTACGGTACACGTGTGCTGAGTCACTTCTGTGACAAACTGTTCTGCCGCAGCCTGATTAAAAACGATCGCTCTATGAGGTGTGTGATCAAAGCCTCGGCCGCTCCAATCACAGCATATTACCAGCAAACACAGAGAGCCATTACAGTGGGGGCAGAACAGAGCTACAGGGAAGCAGCTGCAGTACCCCACTAAATAACTGCAGCATAGTAAATACACATAATCAGAGGAAGGCTCACACAAAGCCACGTGGGGATTCTTTGGGTCTGGCTAGACTGATTGAAACTGTGTAGATAAATGGTAGTGATTAAAGTGGTTGAGACACAAGGTTGGATCATTTGTTTGTGTGTTTTTATATTGAGGTTTAGTTGCCATAAATGGAATATGTTCACGTTGTGGTTGAGATGAACTAAATGAATGGTTATGTTGTGGTTGAGATGAACCAAATGAATGGTTACGTTGTGGTTGAGATGAACCAAATGAATGGTTATGTTGTGGTTGAGATGAACTAAATGAAATGGTTATGGGTTGAGATGAACCAAATGAATGGTTATGTTGTGGTTGAGATGAACTAAATGAATGGTTATGTTGTGGTTGAGATGAACCAAATGAATGGTTATGTTGTGGTTGAGATGAACTAAATGAATGGTTATGTTGTGGTTGAGATGAACCAAATGAATGGTTATGTTGTGGTTGAGATTAACCAAATGAATGGTTATGTGGTGGTTGAGATGAACCAAATGAATGGTTATGTTGTTTCGTTCCGGTTGAGGACTCACCACAGTCCCTCTCGTCACTGTGGTCTGAGCAGTCGGTGACTCCATCACACCTGGCGTTCTTCTTCAAGATGCAGGACCCACTGTTACACCTGTACCTGATGTCAGAGCAGTTCGTCTCTGTACAGCACCAGGGAACACACACTCAGTATACTCATCCACAATGGCAGATTAGTGGTACACACACATATGGACAGAGACATGCATACTGTAAAGCTTATTAAAGAGCAGTGATACTAGCAAGAGCAGTGTGCCGGTTTCTTCTTTTTCCTCATACATTACATGACCAAAAGTATGTGAACACCTGCTCGTCAAACATCTCATTCCAAAATCATGGGAATTAATATGGGAATTAATATGTCCCCCTTTTGCTGCTATAACAGCCTTCTGGGAAGGATTTCCACTAGATGTTGGAACATTTCCGCAGGGACTTGCTTCCATTTAACCATGAGCATTCCTGAGGTCAGCCACTGATGTTGGGCGAATAGTCCTGGCTCGCAGTAGGCATTCCAATTCATCCCAAAGGTGTTCGATGGGGTTGAGGTCCTCACTTTGTGCACGGAGGCTGAAACAGGAAAGGGTCTTCACCAAACTTTTAGTCAGTGGTACAACTTGGGGATTCGATCCAGCAACCTTTTGGTTACTGGCCCAACGCTCTAACCACTAGGCTACCTACCTTGCCACAAAGTTGGAAGCACAGAATCGTCAAGAATGTCATTGTATGCTGTAGCGTTAAGATTTCCCTTCATTGGAACTAAGGGACCTAGCCCGAACCATGAAAAACAGCCCCAGACCATTATTCCTCCTCCACCAAACTTTACAGTTGGCACTATACATTCAGGCAGGTAGCATTCTCCTGGCATCCGCCAAACCCAGATTTGTCTGTCGGACTGCCAGATGCTGAAATATGATTCATCACTCCAGAGGACGTCTTTCCACTGCTCCATAGTCCAATGGTGGCGAGCTTTATACCACTCCAGCCGACGCTAGGCATTGCCAATGGTGATCTTAGGCTTGTGTGCGGCTACTCGACCATGGAAACCCACTTCATGAAGCTCCCGACGAACAGTTATTGTGCTGACATTGCTTCCAGAGGCAGTTTGGAACTCGGTAGAGTGTTGCAAAGTTTTGTGAGCTTGTGTGGCCTACCACTTTGCAACTAATCCATTGTTGCTCCAAGACGTTTCCACTTCACAATAACAAAATTTACAGTTGATTGGAGAAGCTCTAGCAGAGCAGATATTTGACTAATTGACTTGTTGGAAAGGTGGCATCCTATGACAGTGCCACGTTGAAAGCCACTGAGCTCTTTAGTAAGGCCATTCCACTGCCAATGTTTGTCTATGAACATTTTATGGCCTTGTGCTCAATTTCATACACCTGTCAGCAACGGTTGTGGCAGAAATATCCAAATGCACTAATTTGAAGGGATGTCCACATACTTTTGTATATATAGTGTACACACACAAAAACAGGATAGGATTCCTTTCTACCCAGAGTGCAGTTGGTTTCGTCCCTGCCGTCATTGCAGTCTCTCTCTCCGTTGCACATGTACAGTGGGTGAAGAGGACTGGAGCCTCCACAGTTCTTACTAGGCCTTGCTGAACAGGAAAATATCAATTCAAAGGAATATATCAGTTCTTAACAACATTTTTGATGTCAATACTGAAGTTCTAGCATGTATGATGCTGTTGTTAATTCCTGTTTACATACCACAGAAGACCTCATCACTCTCGTCCTGACAGTCATCCAGGCCGTCACAGCGTCGGGTCTTCTCCACACACAGCCCTGTGGAGCACAGGAAATGGCCCTCTGCACACGCTGGGGGAGACAGGGGTGAGGGAAGGGGGAGACAGGGGTGAGGGAAGGGGGAGACAGGGGTGAGGGAAGGGGGAGACAGGGGTGAGGGAAGGGGGAGACAGGGGAGAGGGAAGGGGGAGACAGCGGAGAGGGAGACAGGGGGAGACAGCGGAGAGGCAGACGGGGGAGACAGCGGAGAGGCAGACAGCGGAGAGGGAAGGGGCAGACAGCGGAGAGGGAAGGGGCAGACAGCGGAGAGGGAAGGGGCAGACAGCGGAGAGGGAAGGGGCAGACAGCGGAGACAGCGGGAAGGGAAGGGGAGACAGCGGAGAGGGAAGGGGGAGACAGCGGAGAGGGAAGGGGGAGACAGCGGAGAGGGAAGGGGGAGACAGCGGAGAGGGAAGGGGGAGACAGCGGAGGGGAGACAGCGGAGAGGGGAGACGGAGAGGGAAGGGGGAGACAGCGGAGAGGAGACAGGGGAGACAGCGGAGAGGGAGACAGCGGAGAGGCAGACAGCGGAGAGGCAGACAGCGGAGAGGGAAGGGGAGACAGCGGAGAGGGAAGGGGAGACAGCGGAGAGGGAAGGGGGAGACAGGGGAGAGGGAAGGGGGAGACAGGGGAGAGGGAAGGGGGGAGAGGGAAGGGGAGACAGGGGAGACAGGGGAAGGGGGAGACAGGGAGAGGGAAGGGGGAGACAGCGGAGAGGGAAGGGGGAGACAGCGGAGAGGGAGACAGCGGAGAGGGAGACAGCGGAGAGGGAAGGGGGAGACAGCGGAGAGGGAGACAGCGGAGAGGAAGGGGAAGACAGCGAGAGGGAAGGGGGAAGCGGAGAGGGAGACAGCGGAGAGGGAAGGGGGAGACAGCGGAGAGGGAAGGGGGAGACAGCGGAGAGGGAAGGGGGAGACAGCGGAGAGGGAAGGGGGAGACAGCGGAGAGGGAAGGGGAAGACAGCGGAGGGGGAAGGGGGAGACAGCGGAGAGGGAAGGGGGAGACAGCGGAAGGGGGAGGCAGCGGAGGGGGAAGGGGGAGACAGCGGAGGGGGAAAGGGGAGACAGCGGAGGGGAAGGGGAGACAGAGGAGGGGGAAGGGGAAGACAGCGGAGAGGGAGACAGCGGAGAGGGAGACAGCGGAGGGGAGACAGCGGAGAGGGAGACAGCGGAGAGGGAGACAGCGGAGAGGGAAGGGGGAGACAGCGGAGAGGGAGACAGCTGAGAGGGAAGGGGGAGACAGCTGAGAGGAAGGGGGAGACAGCGGAGAGGGAAGGGGGAGACAGCGGAGAGGGAAGGGAGACAGCGGAGAGGGAAGGGGAGACAGCGGAGAGGGAAGGGGAGACAGCGGAGAGGGAAGGGGGAGACAGCGGAGAGGGAGACAGCGGAGAGGGAGACAGCGGAGAGGGAAGGGGGAGACAGCGGAGGGGGAAGGGGGAGACAGCGGAGAGGGAAGGGGAGACAGCGGAGGGGAAGGGGAGACAGCGGAGAGGGAAGGGGAGACAGCGGAAGGGGAGGCAGCGGAGGGGAAGGGGGAGACAGCGGAGGGGGAAGGGGAAGACAGCGGAGAGGGGAAGCGGAGAGGGAGACAGCGGAGGGGGAGAAGGGGGAGACAGCGGAGAGGGGAAGGGAGAGGGAGGGAAGGGGGAGGCGGGAGAGGGAGGGGAGAGGGAGACAGAGGAGGGAAGGGGTGACAGCGGAGGGGGAGACAGCGGAGGGGGAGACAGCGGAGAGGGAAGACAGCGGAGGGGAGACAGCGGAGAGGGAGACAGCGGAGAGACAGCGGAGAGGGAGACAGCGGAGAGAGAGGGAAGGGGAAGACAGCGGAGAGGGAAGGGGGAGACAGCGGAGAGGGAGACAGCGGAGAGGGAGACAGCGGAGAGGGAGACAGCGGAGAGGGAAGGGGGAGACAGCGGAGAGGGAAGGGGGAGACAGCGGAGGGGAGACAGCGGAGAGGGAAGGGGAGACAGCGGAGAGGGAAGGGGAGACAGCGGAGAGGGAGACAGCGGAGAGGGAAGGGGGAGACAGCGGAGAGGGAGACAGCGGAGAGGGAAGGGGAGACAGCGGAGAGGAAGGGGGAGACAGCGGAGAGGGAAGGGGGAGACAGCGGAGAGGAAGGGGGAGACAGCGAAGAGGAGACAGCGGAGAGGGAGACAGCGGAGAGGGAAGGGGGAGACAGCGGAGAGGGAGACAGCGGAGAGGGAAGGAGGGAAGACAGCGGAGAGGGAAGGGGAGACAGCGGAGAGCGGAAGGGGGAGACAGCGGAGAGGGAGACAGCGGAGAGGGAAGGGGGAGACAGCGGAGAGGGAGACAGCGGAGAGGGTGACAGCGGAGAGGGAAGGGGGAGACAGCGGAGAGGGAAGGGGGAGACAGCGGAGAGGGAGACAGCTGAGAGGGAAGGGGGAGACAGCGGAGAGGGAAGGGGGAGACAGCGGAGAGGGAAGGGGGAGACAGCGGAGAGGGAGACAGCGGAGACAGCAGAGAGGGGAGGAGACAGCGGAGAGGGAAGCGGGAGACAGCGGAGAGGGAAGGGGGAGACAGCGGAGAGGGAAGGGGAGACAGCGGAGAGGGAAGAGGGAGACAGCGGAGAGGGAAGGGGGAGACAGCGGAGAGGGAAGGGGGAGACAGCGGAGAGGGAAGGGGGAGACAGCGGAGAGGGAAGGGGGAGACAGCGGAGAGGGAAGGGGGAGACAGCGGAGAGGGAGACAGCGGAGAGGGAGACAGCGGAGAGGGAAGGGGGAGACAGCGGAGAGGGAACAGGGAGACAGGGGTGTGGGAACAGGGAGACAGGGGTGTGGGAACAGGGAGACAGGGTGTATAGTAGAAGAGAGGTGAGTGAGCAGTGTGGTTCTTCTACTGTCTCAGGACTATGGTAGTGAAATAAAATGAATATATAAATGAACAAGATGCAGATTCAGTGAAGGTGATGGGTAAGGAAGTAGTGAGAGAAGGAAGGAAGACTGAGAAAAAGGTCCTGGTGAAGTTGTTACGTTGGCTGATGTTGAAGCTACTAGATTCGGCCTGGAAGGGTTGATCAGAGCTCCGGGAGCTGCTGCGAAACTCCACCTCAGCGGTGGTGTCAGGGATACGGAACACTGTGGTGTGGCCTATGTAGCTTCCACAGTATCTATGGACATCAGCACACAATCAATCAAATAACAAACCAATCTGGAAATCAATCTGTCCATCGGTTCTGGAACACAACATACACAGTCATTTTACCCCTACCTACATCTACAAATGATCTCGACTAACCTCTACCCCTGCACGTTGACTCAGTACCCCCTGTACACAGCCTTGTTATTGTTATTTAATTATGTTACTTTTTATAATTCTTTACTTTATTTTATTTGGTAAATATTTTCTTAACTCTTTCTTGAACTGCATTGTTGGTTAGGGGCTTGTAAGTAAGCATTTCACGGTAAGGTCTACCTACACCTGTTGTATTCGGAGCATGTGACAAATCAAGTTTGATTTCGATTTGAGGTTAAAACAGACAGTCACACACACACACTCTTACATGATCTCCTTGACCTTCCACCAGCCGTGCTCACAGGCCGCTATGTCCTTCAGCTTCAGCACATAATTGTGGAACTTCAGAGCCACTCCCAGAGCAATGTGGGGGGTCTGTGGATGACAACACATGACGTCTGTTGACATTTCATCAATATTAGTCAGTGGGGTGAATGTGAACCAAATAGACTTAAATACCTGAAACCTCCATATGAAGGAGCACTGAGGAGGCAGCAGACTGGGGTAGAAGGGACTGGTGATCTGACTGGAGAAATCTGGCTCTGCCTGGATCTCTACGTAAGTCACTGTTAAGGGAATTTTTATCAATGATGACTATGTATACATTTCAATCAGAACTGACTAATCAGAATACTATTATGTTACTGTATATGTACTAATCAGAATACTATTATGTTACTGTATATGTACTAATCAGAATACTATTATGTTACTGTATATGTACTAATCAGAATACTATTATGTTACTGTATATGTACTAATCAGAATACTATTATGTTACTGTATATGTATGAATTTTCTTTTTAATCTTAGTACTGAATATATGTGTGTGAATATAATCAAGAATTAGAACAATGACTGTTCCTTGATAGAAATAAATGAACTATATCATCAGAAGGCTTATCTTCAGAAGCATGTCCTTGGCTTGGTCGTATATTATCTTAATAGGGAAAGACGATGTGAGAACCATGCAGCCTTGGAACTGGAACTAATGACGTCATTTTAAGTTAATAACCTGTGGTAAAATGTGTAAGGAGTAGTACTCTCGTGAATAAAGGCTGCTGTTTGACTTTAAGACTGGGCTCTGTCCATTACTATAAAATAAGGGTCTTACAAATCCTTATGAATTGACAGTGTCTCATTTTAATTGGGTGTTAAAACATAGAGCAATTTAATTCCTGCAACAGTCACATGCTCTGGTAGGGAGACACACATCAACGAGATAAAATACCAGTCTGTCAGTAGTATAGTATTATTGTCAGAGAATCTGTCTTACGTTCCTCAGCGATGGCCTGGAAGTGTCCTCTGAAGTGCTTGTTGCCCTGGGTCATCCTGAGGGACAGCAGCATGACGTTGGACGTGGAGACCAGAGACAGGGACTGGGACACGGGCTCACACACCCTGCAGGGTATGGGCAGAGTTAGACTGTTCGGTCGGTCGGGGGTTCTGTCAGTCTGTCTGTCTATTCAACTTCATCCGTAGATCCATCCAGAGTCACACTGACTCACCTGTAGAGAGTACGCCCCCTCATGGGCAGCAGGGCGTCGTACATGGTGAGGGCATCACTGACACAGTCGCTGGGCTCAATGTGCAGGGAGGTAATGGTGAGGCGGATCAGAGAGCCAGGGGTAGACGTCAGCTTGATGTAGCAGCTCAGACCTCCCCATGACGAGTAGACGTTTAGGGGAACACTGGAGCCTGGCAGGCTGGCATACAGCTTGTCCACACACTGAGAGCCTGTAGCACAGAGAGAGAGACAAGGGATTTGGCTTGTACTCTTACTCTACCACAGCCATGCTAGTAAGTAGGAAGATACTCAACATAATATGGCAATAAAACAGATGAATTGAGTTAACTCACCCGCTGCAATTGATGTATAATCTGATCGTAGAGCAGCTGAGGAGAACAAAAAGAACATCAACAAAGGATATATAGAGATCACACAAACTTACACACACACTCACCATTAACGAGTATGGAATCTATGTCTACGGGCAGGCCCAGTAGGTACCCTACAGAAGACCTGTTCCTCAGGCTGGTGAGGACTGAGTCTCTGAGGATAGCTCCTACACACTCCTCACACACGGCTGGGGTCTTCAGTCTCGGCACCACAAACACCATCCAGAAATGCACCAGCAGACCACCCTTGTTATCACTGTGAGGAGATGTATGTGTGTACAGGGGTTTGTTCCAACCAAGCACTATAACATCTTATTCAACCAATCACTGACTGATTCACAGTGTACCTGAGGTCTGATATGGCGGTGAGTTTGTAGAGTTTGGAAACTGAGGACATTCTGTACACACTGCTCACCTGTGGGGGGATACGTTTAGTAACCATGAACATAATGAAGGACTTGTATTTCTACGCTATAGATATAGATATAGAGTTCCAAGCTTAGGGTGTGTGTTTGCTCAGTGTATTTGACCACTGCAGAAAACAGTAAATCGTCTCACACACACCACGTGCTGTATCTTGTTTGCCATGGAAACAAACTCATGGGACTCTGCCTGGCGGTACTCGGGGATGAAATCTACGTTGGCAACACGGAACATTCCGGCAAAATACACTCCGCTGTTGCTCTCCCTGCGAACTGGAAATAAATATACAATGTAAGAAACTATTCATGAAGATTTAGATAACTAAAATGTTTGTGTGTACATGTGAGAAAGACATTGCGTTTGAGTCTCCTTGTAAGTTAACTCACATATGAAGACCCAGAGCAGTGACCACACGATGACCACGACCACAAATACAACCACGGTGATGAGGATGGTCAGGTTCTGGAGGTTCCACAGAGGAGCCCAGCTCTTCCTGGGCAGCTGGGTCCTGATGCGTGACATACGTCTGGCTCTGCTGCGGCCGTTGTACCTCGTACACAGCCTCTGGAGGGTGTGGTCAACCGTGGCCACCTCCACAGTCACATCCTTAACCTGGAGATCATACAGCACATCAACACGTAACAGCATCTCCCCACACTGCAAGACAGCAGAACAAATAGGGCATAAAGTGCCACTGTCTTTGTGGGCCAGTATACTGTAAGTCACCAACACTCTCAGTCGTATCATCAACGGAGCGCAGACTGTTTAATATACGCAGTATGTATGTACACTGTTGCTTATCAACCACAGACATCATGGTAACAAATGGTGTTTAATTACATTTACAGTGACACTTTATTTGCAGATATCATGGCGCCGTTTGTTGCCATGATATCTGTGTTTGATAAGCAACAGTGTACATACAGTTGAAGTCGGAGGTTTACATACACTTAGGTTGGAGTCATTAAAACTCGTTTTTTCAACCACTCCACAAATTTCTCGTTAACAAACTATAGTTTTGGCAAGTCGGTTAGGCAATCTACTTAGTGCATGACACAAGTCATTTTTCCAACAATTGTTAAACAATTTAAAGGCAATGCTACCAAATACTAATTGAGTGTATGTAAACTGGGAATGTGATGAAAGAAATAAAAGCTGAAATAAATCATTCTCTCTACTATTATTCAGACATTTCACATTCTTCAAATAAAGTGGTGATCCTAACTGACCTAAGACAGGGACTTTTTACTAGGATTAAATGTCAGGAATTGTGATCCTGACACTTGGCGATCAAATAGATATTACCTTTTTTTCTCACGGAAGGCGTACTAAACAGGCACTGTGACTAGTACTGTTCTTGGGGACTGGAGGGTCGGAAACCAATGGGTACGGTAGGGAAGGAAGGACTGGTCAAATGGCCTATGTTCAGAACCATTTCCATTTTTACCCGTGCTTAATGGCGGTGTAGGGAAAACTGGAGTCGACGTTATTTATAATAAGGGTTACATTGAGAAAATGAATGGCCCTCCCTTCAGCTAAATATATTTGACCTAAACCCTCCATGAACACTTAAAACTAAAAAGTGACCCTACCCTATATCCCAAATAATAATTACAACATAAAGTGACCCTACCCTATATCCCAAATAATATTTACAACATAAAGTGACCCTACCCTATATCCCAAATAATAATTACAACATAAAGTGACCCTACCCTATATCCCAAATAATAATTACAACATAAAGTGACCCTACCCTATATCCCAAATAATAATTACAACATAAAGTGACCCTACCCTATATCCCAAATAATAATTACAACATAAAGTGACCCTACCCTATATCCCAAATAATAATTACAACATAAAGTGACCCTACCCTATATCCCAAATAATAATTACAACATAAAATGACCCTACCCTATATCCCAAATAATAATTACAACATAAAGTGACCCTACCCTATATCCCAAATAATAATTACAGCATAAAGTCGATAGCAGAGAACATGTCTACCCTCACTTCTTGGACAGACCAGAGCCTTAGATATGCAGTTTTAGAAACTGTTCTTCGTCCTGTAAGCCTTATATGGCAACGAAGGAATGTTGATAGCACGCAGGGTTGCAGGCCAGAAGGTTGTTGGTTCACAGACCACCGTGGACAAGAGTAGGGGTGGAGAGACCTTTATAGTAAAAACATTGAGTGAATCTATGATCGTACTTGCAGGTCAGATATATATATTTTTTATAAACATTTCATGCAATTCTACGTCATTTTACATATTACCAGAATATTTTTTAATACAACACTAATGACCGAAATTGCAGAATGAACAGAGATAGGCACGTAGGCCTTTCTTATCATATTTCTCCAATGACAAATCAGTATGTCTTGTTTGCAACAAAACTGTCCCTGTTTGCAAATAATTAAATCTGAGATATTATTAGGGATCTGAGCATAGTACTTTAAAAAATTAGGCCTACTTTTCCACCCTAGACAGCGTAGAACTACCGACACAGAAACATTCACGTTTTAACTGCTGGTTATTCTTCTGTGGCTTAACCCAACGACAGGTCACCAGTGTTTCCCTAAAAGGTGTCTGGGTTTAAACATGTATTGTACAGTCCCAAGCAAAGTCCATTTTTTGTCTCCTCGGCTATAGAAGGTTGTAGCTCAGCCTCATCCAACCTCAGCCTCAACCCCACATATCTACCCCAATCTCTCATATTTTTAATAAGTGGTTGATGTATGGGGTGTGCCCAGAAGTCAAAGGTTATTCCACTACCTAAGGGAAAAGGATCTGCATTCACTGGTTCTAATAGTCATCCTATAAGCTTGCTGCCTGTGTTAAGTAAATTATTGGAAAAAAATGTGTCAGTACAAATTAAGGATTATTTCTCATATGATCTGATAACAGGTTTCCGGCATGCATACAAGAAGGGCATTCTACGAGTACGGCCTTTAAACAAATGACAGATGATTGGTTAAAGAGCATGGATGACAGGAAGTTAGTTGGTGCAGTGTTGCTAGATTTCAGTGCTTCTTTTGATGTAAATGAACATGAACTGTTACTAGGTAAACTCAAATGTTATGGTTTTAAGTCTGCAGCTCTATCCAGGATGGAAAGCTGTCTATCCAGGAGAAGGCAAAAAGTGTTCTTTAATGGTAGCTTTTTAAACAGTAAATGTAAACAATGTGGTGTTCCTCAAGGAAGCTGCCTAGGCCCACTTCTCTACTCTCTTTACTAATGATTTAGCTTCAGTAATGAACAAAGCAAGAGTGGTAATGTATGCTGATGACTCTACAATGTATAGTGCAGCATCAGAATGTAATGAGCTAACAGATGTACTGAGCAGTGAATTAAGAATGGTCTCTGAATGGGTTGATATGAACAAATTGATGTTGAACATTTCTAAAACTAAATGTATTGTATTTGGTTCAAGATATATGCTTACAACATTGATGATCCCTACCCTGAATTTGTTCCCAAATAAGAATTACAGACATAAAGTGAAAACCCTATATCCCAAATGTTAATTACAGCTTTATCATGGTCAATAACAATTACTGGTCAAAAGTTTTAGAACACCTACTATTCAAGGATTTTTCTTCATTTTTTACTATTTTCTACATTGTAGAATAATAGTGAAGACATCAAAACTATGAAATAACACATATGGAATCATGTAGCAACCCCCAAAAGTGTTGGGGGGTATGCAGCAAAGAAATCACTCAGAACAGGGCTGCCATATTAGCTCTTCATTGCTCTATCCAAATGAATGCATCAGAATCTCTCATGGATTCACATTGTGAAACAAATTACTATCCAGTCTTCTGATTTTCGTTAGGAATGGTATACACACAGTATTTTTCAGGCCAGTTAGTACATAATAGCAACATGCATAACCACCAAACCAGACAGGTAAGTTCAGGGCATCTAGGACAACCCAAGCCAAGGACAAATCGACTTAAATCTACAGTTTTATATACAGCCATAGTTGAATGGAACGCTAAATCAATGCATATTTCTCAGGCAAAAACTAAATCCACCTTCAATAATTTTTTAAAAGACATCTAACCATATGACTGGACAGGGAATAGAAAGCATCAACTGAATGTTAAATGTGCTTCCTGTCAGGTAATTTAATTGTCTGTATTGTCTATTTGGTAATTGTTTGTAATGTCTTACTAAACTGGTGTTGGACCCCAGGAAGATTAGCTAACGTTATGGCGTTAGCTAATGGGGATCCTAATAAAAATTAGCAAATTCTCTGAATATTAAAGAAAAGAAACCAAGACATCCCCATATGCTTCAGAATCACGTATTTTCAGGTATTTTCCAGCTTGTTTCTAGCATAAAACATTGCGGACCAAAGGGCTGTTACAGATAACTTTTTGTCAACTGTATGGGTCGAGCCCTGAATGCTGATTGGTTGGCAGCCGTAATATATCAGACCGTATACCACGGGTATGGCTAAACACTTATTTTTACTGCTCTAATTATGTTGGTAACCTACAAATCTATGGCTATAGCAGCCTATAGCCTAATTTAATCTGTCAAACAGGTAGGCCTACCCCATATTTTTTTAAATAGGAAGAAATAGGCTGCAACACAAAGCCCTCTTGTTGTTAGTAAAGTGTAATTAAAATGAAGACAGTTAAAATGAATTATGCTTAGTCGAATTTGACTACTTTCAGCACCACAAGCTGTCCATTTCTGATTGATTGTGCCACAGCTGCTGCTTCAGGTTTCAGCACCAAAGTAAATCACTCAAATCTGGTTTATTGTGAGGTCAATAACTCTGATAAATAGGCCTACATCACAGGCAAGAAACATATTGTTTATAATAAAAATCAATTATAGTAGTAGCAAAGCTAGTCCGCATGCATTTTCTAGACTAGACTTAATCAAAAATAAATTCAGAAGGAGCCTTTGAATCTCCTCCTGAACTGCCCCTGTAAGCCTACACAGCACAGCCATTGGTTAGGCAGCCCACAAAACAGTTTTTGATCGGCAAGAGCAGAGCAGACCAAGGCTTGGAACATCCATTGTTATGTGTAATGCAGCCTAGTTTTATTTACACCATCCCAGCAGCTCTCTTAGAAATATAACTTTGCTCTGTACTTCTCCGAGCATGCACTTCATAACCTATAGGCTTTGGATCATTTGATTGAGGCCACACTAAATAGCCTATAGGCGCACTTGACATTGTGCGCCCAGTTGGAGTCAGATGAGGTGCGACATCAGGCACCCATCTATGTATAGTCTAATAAGCAACTAATACTAAAACACTGAGACATATAAACATTGTTAACTTCCGGCGCCGACAGAGATGGCCGCCTCGCTTCGCGTTCCTAGGAAACTATGCAGTTTTTTGTTTTTTTACGTGTTATTTCTTACATTAGTACCCCAGGTCATCTTAGGTTTCATTACATACAGTCGAGAAGAACTACTGAATATAAGATCAGCGTCAACTCACCATCAGTACGACCAAGAATATGTTTTCCGCGACGCGGATCCTGTGTTCTGCCTTACAAACAGGACAACGGAATGGATCGCATGCAGCGACCCAAGAAAACGACTCCGAAAAAAAAAAATAGGGAAACGAGGCGGTATTCTGGTCAGACTCCGAAAAAGGGCACATCGCGCACCACTCCCCAGCATTCTTCTTGCCAATGTCCAGTCTCTTGACAACAAGGTTGACGAAATCCGAGCAAGGGTGGCATTCCAGAGGGACATCAGAGACTGCAACGTTCTCTGCTTCACGGAAACATGGCTCACTGGAGAGACGCTATCCGATGCGGTGCAGCCAACGGGTTTCTCCACGCATCGCACCGACAGAAACAAACATCTTTCTGGTAAGAAGAGTGGCGGGGGCGTATGCCTCATGACTAACGAGACATGGTGTGATGAAGGAAACATACAGGAACTCAAATCCTTCTGTTCACCTGATTTAGAATTCCTCACAATCAAATGTAGACCGCATTATCTTCCAAGAGAATTCTCTTCGATTATAATCACAGCCGTATATATCCCCCCCCAAGCAGACACATCGATGGCTCTGAACGAACTTTATTTAACTCTTTGCAAACTGGAAACCATTTATCCGGAGGCTGCATTCATTGTAGCTGGGGATTTTAACAAAGCTAATCTGAAAACAAGACTCCCTAAATTTTATCAGCATATCGATTGCGCAACCAGGGGTGGTAAAACCTTGGATCATTGTTACTCTAACCTCCACGACGCATATAAGGCCCTGCCCCGCCCCCCTTTCGGAAAAGCTGACCACGACTCCATTTTGCTGATCCCTGCCTACAGGCAGAAACTAAAACAAGAGGCTCCCACGCTGAGGTCTGTCCAACGCTGGTCCGACCAAGCTGACTCCACACTCCAAGACTGCTTCCATCACGTGGACTGGGACATGTTTCGTATTGCGTCAGATAAAAATATTGACGAATACGCTGATTCGGTATGCGAGTTCATTAGAACGTGCGTCGAAGATGTCGTTCCCATAGCAACGATAAAAACATTCCCTAACCAGAAACCGTGGATTGATGGCAGCATTCGCGTGAAACTGAAAGCGCGAACCACTGCTTTTAATCAGGGCAAGGTGTCTGGTAACATGTCCGAATATAAACAATGCAGCTATTCCCTCCGCAAGGCTATTAAACAAGCTAAGCGTCAGTACAGAGACAAAGTGGAATCTCAATTCAATGGCTCAGACACAAGAGGCATGTGGCAGGGTCTACAGTCAATCACAGACTACAAGAAGAAACCCAGCCCAGTCATGGACCAGGATGTCTTGCTCCCAGGCAGACTAAATAACTTTTTTGCCCGCTTTGAGGAAAATACAGTACCACTGACACGGCCTGCAACGAAAACATGCGGTCTCTCCTTCACTGCAGCCGAGGTGAGTAAGACATTTAAACGTGTTAACCCTCGCAAGGCTGCAGGCCCAGACGGAATCCCCAGCCGCGCCCTCAGAGCATGCGCAGACCAGCTGGCCGGTGTGTTTACGGACATATTCAATGAATCCCTATACCAGTCTGCTGTTCCCACATGCTTCAAGAGGGCCACCATTGTTCCTGTTCCCAAGAAAGCTAAGGTAACTGAGCTAAACGACTACCGCCCCGTAGCACTCACTTCCGTCATCATGAAGTGCTTTGAGAGACTAGTCAAGGACCATATCACCTCCACCCTACCTGACACCCTAGACCCACTCCAATTTGCTTACCGCCCAAATAGGTCCACAGACGATGCACTCTCAACCACACTGCACACTGCCCTAACCCACCTGGACAAGAGGAATACCTATGTGAGAATGCTGTTCATTGACTACAGCTCGGCATTCAACACCATAGTACCCTCCAAGCTCGTCATCAAGCTCGAGACCCTGGGTCTCGACCCCGCCCTGTGCAACTGGGTACTGGACTTCCTGACGGGCCGCCCCCAGGTGGTGAGGGTAGGCAACAACATCTCCTCCCCGCTGATCCTCAACACGGGGCCCCACAAGGGTGCGTTCTGAGTCCTCTCCTGTACTCCCTGTTCACCCACGACTGCGTGGCCACGCACGCCCCAACTCAATCATCAAGTTTGCGGGCGACACAACAGTGGTAGGCTTGATTACCAACAACGACGAGACGGCCTACAGGGAGGAGGTGAGGGCCCTCTGAGTGTGGTGTCAGGAAAATAACCTCACACTCAACGTCAACAAAATTAAGGAGATGATTGTGGACTTCAGGAAACAGCAGAGGGAACACCCCCTATCCACATCGATGGAACAGTAGTGGAGAGGGTAGCAAGTTTTAAGTTCCTCGGCATACACATCACAGACAAACTGAATTGGTCCACTCACACTGACAGCGTCGTGATGAAGGCGCAGCAGCGCCTCTTCAACCTCAGGAGGCTGAAGAAATTTGGCTTGTCACCAAAAGCACTCACAAACTTCTACAGATGCACAATCGAGAGCATCCTGGCGGGCTGTATCACCGCCTGGTACGGCAACTGCTCCGCCCTCAACCGTAAGGCTCTCCAGAGGGTAGTGAGGTCTGCACAACGCATCACCGGGGGCAAACTACCTGCCCTCCAGGACACCTACACCACCCGATGTTACAGGAAGGCCATAAAGATCATCAAGGACATCAACCACCCGAACCACTGCCTGTTCACCCCGCTATCATCCAGAAGGCGAGGTCAGTACAGGTGCATCAAAGCTGGGACCGAGAGACTGAAAAACAGCTTCTATCTCAAGGCCATCAGACTGTTAAACAGCCACCACTAACATTGAGTGGCTGCTGCCAACACACTGTCATTGACTCTGACCCAACTCCAGCCACTTTAATAATGGGATTGATGGGAAATGATGTAAATATATCACTAGCCACTTTAAACAATGCTACCTTATATAATGTTACTTACCCTACATTATTCATCTCATATGCATACGTATATACTGTACTCTACATCATCGACTGCATCCTTATGTAATACATGTATCACTAGCCACTTTAACTGTGCCACTTTGTTTACTTTGTCTACATACTCATCTCATATGTATATACTGTACTCGATACCATCTACTGTATGCTGCTCTGTACCATCACTCATTCATATATCCTTATGTACATATTCTTTATCCCCTTACACTGTGTATAAGACAGTAGTTTTGGAATTGTTAGTTAGATTACTTGTTGGTTATCACTGCATTGTCGGAACTAGAAGCACAAGCATTTCGCTACACTCGCATTAACATCTGCTAACCATGTGTATGTGACAAATAAAATTGGATTTGATTTGATTTAATCAATTACAAATTGCATGAACCTTCCCTGGACTAGATTTAAAAAAAGACTAAAGCCTCCTTGACTGAAACTGAAAAAGCATGACCCTTCCCCATTTCCTCCAGGTACTCATTATGTAAATGTTGATCCATCCTTAGGCTGGATCACATGGAAAAACCATCTGTAACGGGTTGCATAAGGTGGTACCGGTATGTATATTCTGTTTTAATGTCTCAGGTCTTGGCGAGGTGCCATGTAACCCCATCGGCTCCAAAACGCTCATGCTCTGCATTATTCATGTCGCGTCATCCCATCCTGTGCGTGGAACTTAATCCACCATGAGATAAATGGGGGTGTAGATTCTCTCCATGGAAACGACCATAGCCGAAAGAAGTAGGAGTGCTGCAGCACCCCTGAAAAATCTGAATTTAAAAAAAGTATATTAATAAAAAATATGTTTTAAATCCTCACAAAAATAGTACACTGGGCCTTTACTAGTCCTATATAGCGGTCTGGAGCACGAGAAAAAAACATCTTACAAAAGTAGTACACTGGTCCTGTATTAGTGGACCGATTATAGCCTTCTGCAGCACAGCCCCAAAATGTTTTACAGCCCCGCAATATATCTCCGTTTATTCCATAAATCGTGCATGCATTGGATTGCAATGCTGGTGCGGTAAAATGATCCAGTTTAATGAATTACAGTGTAGGCTTATCCAAGTGTAGGCTATGACACAATGTAAATGGAGAAGAAACCCTGTTCATAATGAGCAGGTGATGGTTGCAGTTTGCGGGGAACACATGCAGCACAGAGACACCCCTGTCTACAGACCATAAATCTTACTTGCAGTGGTGTAGCGCAAAAATATGTATATGACGTCACCATTCTCTCAAAGTTTGTAAGGACAGATGTAGTCAAAAATCTGCATAAAATGCGTCTGCCTATGCCCACACATATTGCCTCAAGAAAATTTTATATTTTTAAAACCCATTATCACTGGCAATTGTGAATGCTAAATATTCACGTTTTACCGGTGAAACTGCATCTCCATGCCAATTTTTTGATTGATCTCAATCAGTTTAATGGGAATCAGCATTTCCATCTTCCCGAGTTACTGTTTCGTGAGACAATTAGAGCGGATGATGTTAACTATTAGCCTTTCTTGCATTTTGTTTCAATTAAACCATATATCCTGCATAGTGGCTCTGAGTTTTGGCGCATTCTATATTTTTTTAGACTATTCAGCTTCAACTAACCATCTTAAAATCTCATTAGAAATTAGGTGTTTTTGGTGTAACAGTGGTGTTATTGGCCTGCTATGCTATTAGGTTCTGTTATATAAAATCCGAATTAATCGTTGTGTGATCTTGCAAGACATTGACTCAGATTTGATCTACCTTTGCTAAACGAGCACCATTGTGAGAAGTGATAGTCTACTATTTATAATAATAATAATGTGATGAGTAGGAATATTAGGTAACATCTTGATGAGGGTTATTTTTAAAAGATTGGCGCGCCCTTCGTTGTTTTAAACGGACAGCGCTGAACTTTGATTTGATTAGCTTGAATACATGGTTAAAATATTCCTATTACAGAATAAAAGAAAAGGGCTGAACTATCAATTCATATAATTTATTTGCATAGATTTAATAATTAAATCAATTGTCCAAGTAGTGAAGATAAATCATTACCACACATAATGGCAGGAAATTTGTTTGAAAATAGCCATAAAAACAAGCTTTTGGTGTGATGTATTCATGCCACTCAATAAACTATAACCTAAATACATTACTACCTCCAACTTGGCCCAATTCACATGTCCAATTTCCCACCCTGACATAGTCTTCCCTAACGGGTCCTGAGTCTCAACCAATAGTCAATATAGGCTAAAGATCCCAAGCAGGGCTACAGCAAAGGCTCTTGGGCATTACTGTGGACACTGGTTTGGGTGTCCTCAGAAGAACGGTGTCGCTGTAACCAAGTGGTCACATAGTCAGTCACACACTGTACACGTTTTTATTTTAGTGTATGCCTAAAACCTACGTTCTCTATTAAGGAACTTAAAGCTAATTTTATGGAGACGAAAAGTGCGTAATAATTCCAACTCATAGGCTTCTCGGGTGATATGACAACAAAATTAGTTTTACTCGTCACTTGTTTTGGTTGTTAATTAAAAAATCGAATTATTCCCATTCACCAACATCAGGTAATAATATTCCAATAATATGCTATACTTACACTGGCAGTGTCTCCGGCATTGCCATCTCTGTCATCTCCGCTCGTCAGCTCGCGCTCTGTCCCCATGACACCGGCAAAGGGACATTACTTCCCGCCTCTCATATCATCCGATTGTTCGCTTCTGAGTGAGATCGGTCATTTCTACTGTTCCACTCTAAGATGAAAAATATAAAGATGGAAAAAGCAGCACCCCTGTGTACTGGTTAAACCGTGCTACTGTGGGGCGTCTCGCTATCTACCCTGAGCCGCCAGGTGAATGTAACCAGATCCGACCGCACAGGTGAGGAAGCAGCGACTAGCTGGGGCTCCTTCAGGGTTTCCACTAGTTACCACAGCCACAAAGTATAAATAGGTTATATCGTAAAGAAAGTATATTAACAAACATTTGCTTTTTGTTCTTAATTTAAGGTTAGGTATAAGATAAATTGTAGAAATAGGCGGGTTTATAACTTTGTGGCTGTGGTAACTAGTGACGTCCCTCATTCATGTTGACAGAATTCTATGATTATAATTCATGATTACAGCAGATGTTACATATCTTTGAGAGATACATTTCTCACAACCAACCAATAAAATTATTGTGAAATACACTACTTGTATTTGGTACTTTTTGTAAAAGAGTTTATTTACAACAGTGTTAACAGGGTTACTGAATGTGCAAATGCATGTGTAGACTGTCCTCTGGGCATTCAGCTCTCAGAAGAGCCACTTGTGCCTTCACTAGCAGTCCAACTCCAACAGGGACCAGCCTCAGAGAAATGAACTAAAACCAAGGTAGCAGGTAAGTACTCAACTCCTAATTGAAAAGCTAAAATGTACTGCACATCATGGTCATAATTACATGAATACAGGTTTGTGTTGGGCGGTTGGGAACCTCAGACCTACAAAAAGCAGCATCTTTACCACACCAGCACATGGAGGGAGTCCGTCTCTATGCATATTAACACTTATGGGAAATCTCTCCCAATTTGCAGGCACAGATTTGAATAGACACAAATAGAAACCGAACAGCCATAATGCACACAAGACCACAACAAAATATACATACACTTTAAGAGGCACACAAACACATTGATAAAACACACAAAGTAGTACATGCACAGATACTATGCTGAAATATGTAGGTCCATAATTGTATGTTTTTCTGAGTCCTCAGGGCGAGATCCTCACTTCCTGAACAAGGCATGTCGGGTAAAGGTGTACCACAGGTGGGCGGGCTTTTGCTTGGGCTCGGCCAATGTGAACACCTGCTGCTGAGGCACACTGGTTGGCACAGTAACATGGCGCTGGTGAATTGGATGCAGGGGTTGGTGGTGGTGGTGGTGGTGGGGCGGGACAGAGCCAGAGTAGCCTATGGCTGAGAATAAAGAACATTTTTAAAACATTATTTGCAATAAGAGTATTTTACTAAATCCAACACCACAGCAATTGTAAGAACACAGAAGTATGATTGCTTGCTTACTCTTCATTTTCCCTTGTTTGGATCTTCTTGCATTGAAGATTGCTTGTTTTCTCTGCGTTTCACTGATCTTCATTCCTGTCATGAATTTAAAAAAATACCAGTCAACCCAATGTCATTCAACATGGACTTACTTACACGTTCTCCTCTTGTGAATGGTTTTCGATTTTATTTATTTGAAACCAAAGAAGAAAAGTGAAAGACAAAACAGTACAGAAAACAGTTTGCAGGTGAGGTTGAAAACAAGAGCTTATACAATAACCACACACACAAAAAAAAAAAAAATATATATATATATATATATATATATATATACACTACCATTCAGACGTTTGGGGGTCACTTAGAAATGTCCTTGCTTTTGAAAGAAAAGCACATTTCAAGTCCATTAAAATAACATCAAATTGATCAGAAATACAGTGTACATGTTGTAAATGACTATTATTGTAGCTGGAAACGGCAGATTTCTTATGGAATATCTACATAGGCGTACAGAGGCCCATTATCAGCAACCATCACTCCTGTGTTCCAATGGCACGTTGTGTTAGTTAATCCAAGTTTATCATTTTAAAAAGGCTAATTGATCATTAGAAAACCCTTTTGCAATTATGTTAGAACAGCTGAAAACTGTTCTTCTGATTAAAGAAGCAATACACCTGGCCTTCTTTAGACTAGTTGAGTATCTGGAGCATTGGCATTTGTGGGTTCAATTACAGGCTCAAAATGGCCAGAAACAAATAACTTTCTTATGAAACTTGTCAGTCTATTCTTGTTCTGAGAAATGAAGGTGATTCCATGCGAGAAATTGCCAAGAAACTGAAGATCTTGTACAACGCTGTGTACTACTCCCTTCACAGAACAGCAAACTGGCTCTAACCAGAATAGAAAGAGGAGAGTGGGAGGCCCCGGTGCACAACTGAGCAAGAGGACAAATACATTGGAGTGTCTAGTTTGAGAAACCGACACCTCACAAGTCCTCAACTGGCAGCTTCATTATATAATACAGTCTCAACTTCAACAGTGAAGAGGCGACTCCGGGATGCTGGCCTTCTAGGCAGAGTTGCAAAGAAAGAGCCATATCTCAGGACTGACCAATAAAAATAAAAGGTTAAGATGGGCGAAAGAACACAGACACTGGACAGAGGAACTCTGATGTACTCCTCTTGCTCAGTTGTGCACCGGGGCCACCTTTCTATTCTGGTTTAAGCCAGTTTGCACTGTTCTGTGAAGGGTGTAGTATACAGCGGTGTACGAGATCTTCTGAGAAATGAAGGCTAGAGAAATTGCCAAGACTCTGAACATGAAAAGATTGATGAGTTTCAGAAGAAAGTTATTTGTTTCTTGCCATTTTGAGCCTATAATCTCCCAAATTCTGATGCTACAGATAATCAATTAGTCTAAAGGCCAGTTTTATTGCTTCTTTAAGCAGAACAACAGTTTTCAGCTGTGCTAATGTAGCAGTATGATGTTGTTCCCCTAGATTATGCACCAAGTTGCACACAAGGACCAATTCAAATAGGCCAGGTCAAGGGGGGATGTTAATAATTTGATAATAATCATTCAATGTGTTTTTTAAATTGAATTACAGCTGCATAGCTAATGTTATTCTTTCGTGTACAAACACTTTTTCATATCAACATTTGTGATTGTAAAAGTGTTGTATATTTTGGTTTGGCCCATCGCGGGTTATCTGTATTTCCATACCCCCTTATTGTTCTCTTTCGCCTGACCTTCGGCTAGCAAGGTGCCTGAGAGCTATGACTGCGCCAAGGGCTAACATAATGTGTGTTGTCTCTTCGTGCGTAGTGCAAATAAAAATTATTCAACTAGCAGACCTCCAGTTGTGGCAGCGTCGTAATTAAAAGTACACAACGCAGAACGAACCACGCTACACTAACATATTTGCAAAAGGGTTATCTAATGATCAATTAGCCTTTTAAAATGATAACCTTGGATTAGCTAACACAATATGCCATTGGAACACAGGAGTGATGGTTGCTGATAGTGGGCCTCTGTACGACTATGTAGATATCCCATAAAAAATCTGGCATTTCCAGCAAAAATAGTCATTTACAACATTAACAATGTCTACACTGTATTTCTGATCAATTTGATGTTATTTTAATGGACCAAAAAATGTGCTTTTCTTTCAAAAACAAGGACATTTCTAAGTGGCCCCAAACTTTTGAACGGCAGTATTTGTATTTGTGTTTAATCAGTTAAAGCATAATAATTATAGCAGAACTTGCTAGTCAGTATACAAAAAAAATGTGCATGAATGTGTGTGTTTAAGAGTTAGGCTACATGAAGAAGACATGGGAAACACCTTCCCATCAACCCCTCTTCTAGTCGCCACCCCTTAACACTTCCCTCATCAGTCTCTCCTTCCCTTTCCACTTTCTCCATCCTTTTCCACTTCCCTCAGTCTTTCCATCCCTTTCCACTTCCCTCATCAGTCTCTCCTTCCCTTTCCTCTTCCCTCCTCAGTATCTCCATCCCTTTCCACTTCCCTCATCAGTCTCTCCTTCCCTTTCCTCTTCCCTCCTCAGTATCTCCATCCCTTTCCACTTCCCTCATCAGTCTCTCCTTCCCACTCCTTCTCACCCATCTCCTGTACCCTCTGTCTCTCCATCCCTTTCCACTTCCCTCAGTCTCTCCATCCCTTTCCACTTCCCTCATCAGTCTCTCCATCCCTTTCCACTTCCCTCATCAGTCTCTCCATCCCTTTCCACTTCCCTCATCAGTCTCTCCTTCCCTTTCCTCTTCCCTCCTCAGTCTCTCCATCCCTTTCCACTTCCCTCATCAGTATCTCCATCCCTTTCCACTTCCCTCATCAGTCTCTCCATCCCTTTCCACTTCCCTCAGTCTCTCCTTCCCCCTCATGTCTCTCCATCCCTTTCCACTTCCCTCAGTCCCTCCATCCTTTCCACTTCCCTCATCAGTCTCTATCATTTTCCACTTCCCTCATCAGTCTCTCCATCCTTTTCCACTTCCCTCATCAGTCTCTCCATCCTTTTCCACTTCCCTCATCAGTCTCTCCTTCCATTTCCACTTCCCTCATCAGTCTCCTTCCCTTTCCTCTTCCCTCCTCAGTATCTCCATCCTTTCCACTTCCCTCATCAGTCTCTCCATCCCTTTCCACTTCCCACATCAGTCTCCTTCCCTTTGCACTTCCCTCAGTCTCTCCATCCTTTTCCAAGTCCCTCAGTCTCTCCATCCTTTTCCTCTTCCCTCCTCAGTCTTTCCATCCCTTTCCACTTCCCTCCTCAGTATCTCCTTCCCTTTCCTCTTCCCTCCTCAGTATCTCCATCCCTTTCCACTTCCCTCCTCAGTATCTCCTTCCCTTTCCTCTTCCCTCTTCAGTATCTCCATCCCTTTCCACTTCCCTCATCAGTCTCTCCATCCCTTTCCACTTCCCTCATCAGTCTCTCCATCCCTTTCCACTTCCCTCATCAGTCTCTCCATCCTTTTCTACTTCCCTCATCAGTCTCTCCATCCTTTTCCTCTTCCCTCATCAGTCTCTCCTTCCCACTCCTTCTCACCCATCTCCTGTACCCTCTGTCTCTCATTCCTTTTCCACTTCCCTCAGTCTCTCCTTCCTTTTCCACTTCCCTCAGTCTCTCCATCCCTTTCCACTTCCCTCATCAGTCTCTCCATCCTTTTCCACTTCCCTCAGTATCTCCATCCCTTTCCACTTCCCTCCTCAGTCTCTCCATCCCTTTCCTCTTCCCTCCTCAGTATCTCCATCCCTTTCCACTTCCCTCAGTCTCTCCATCCCTTTCCACTTCCCTCATCAGTCTCTCCATCCCTTTCCTCTTCCCTCATCAGTCTCTCCATCCCTTTCCTCTTCCCTCCTCAGTCTCTCCATCCCATTCCACTTCCCTCATCAGTCTCTCCATCCTTTTCCTCTCTCTCCTCCTTTTCCAGTCAGTCTTTCCATCCCTTTCCACTTCCCTCATCAGTCTCTCCTTCCCTTTCCTCTTCCCTCCTCAGTATCTCCATCCCTTTCCACTTCCCTCATCAGTCTCTCCTTCCCACTCCTTCTCACCCATCTCCTGTACCCTCTGTCTCTCCATCCCTTTCCACTTCCCTCATCAGTCTCTCCATCCTTTTCCACTTCCTCAGTCTCTCCATCCTTTTCCACTTCCCTCAGTCTTTCCATCCCTTTCCACTTCCCTCATCAGTCTCTCCTTCCCTTTCCTCTTCCCTCCTCAGTATCTCCATCCCTTTCCACTTCCCTCATCAGTCTCTCCTTCCCACTCCTTCTCACCCATCTCCTGTACCCTCTGTCTCTCCATCCCTTTCCACTTCCCTCATCAGTCTCTCCATCCCTTTCCACTTCCCTCATCAGTCTCTCCATCCCTTTCCACTTCCCTCATCAGTCTCTCCATCCCTTTCCACTTCCCTCATCAGTCTCTCCTTCCCTTTCCTCTTCCCTCATCAGTATCTCCATCCCTTTCCACTTCCCTCATCAGTCTCTCCATCCCGTTCCACTTCCCTCAGTCTCTCCATCCCTTTCCACTTCCCTCATCAGTATCTCCATCCCTTTCCACTTCCCTCATCAGTCTCTCCATCCCTTTCCACTTCCCTCATCAGTCTCTCCTTCCCTTTCCTCTTCCCTCCTCAGTCTCTCCTTCCCTTTCCTCTTCCCTCCTCAGTATCTCCATCCCTTTCCACTTCCCTCATCAGTATCTCGATCCCTTTCCACTTCCCTCATCAGTCTCTCCATCCCTTTCCACTTCCCTCAGTCTCTCCTTCCCACTCATTCTCACCCATCTCCTGTACCCTCTGTCTCTCCATCCCTTTCCACTTCCCTCAGTCTCTCCATCCTTTTCCACTTCCCTCATCAGTCTCTCCATCCTTTTCCACTTCCCTCATCAGTCTCTCCATCCTTTTCCACTTCCCTCATCAGTCTCTCCATCCTTTTCCACTTCCCTCATCAGTCTCTCCTTCCTTTTCCACTTCCCTCATCAGTCTCCTTCCCTTTCCACTTCCCTCATCAGTCTCCTTCCCTTTCCTCTTCCCTCATCAGTCTCTCCTTCCCTTTCCACTTCCCTCATCAGTCTCCATCCCTTTCCACTTCCCTCATCAGTCTCTCCATCCCTTTCCACTTCCCTCATCAGTCTCCTTCCCTTTCCACTTCCCTCAGTCTCTCCATCCTTTTCCAAGTCCCTCAGTCTTTCCATCCCTTTCCACTTCCCTCCTCAGTCTTTCCATCCCTTTCCACTTCCCTCCTCAGTATCTCCTTCCCTTTCCACTTCCCTCATCAGTCTCTCCATCCCTTTCCACTTCCCTCATCAGTCTCACCATCCTTTTCCTCTTCCCTCCTCAGTCTTTCCATCCCTTTCCACTTCCCTCCTCAGTATCTCCTTCCCTTTCCTCTTCCCTCCTCAGTATCTCCATCCCTTTCCACTTCCCTCCTCAGTATCTCCTTCCCTTTCCTCTTCCCTCCTCAGTATCTCCATCCCTTTCCACTTCCCTCATCAGTCTCTCCATCCCTTTCCACTTCCCTCATCAGTCTCCTTCCCTTTCCACTTCCCTCAGTCTCTCCATCCTTTTCCAAGTCCCTCAGTCTCTCCATCCTTTTCCACTTCCCTCATCAGTCTCTCCATCCCTTTCCACTTCCCTCCTCAGTATCTCCTTCCCTTTCCACTTCCCTCATCAGCCTCTCCATCCCTTTCCACTTCCCTCATCAGTATCTCCATCCCTTTCCACTTCCCTCCTCAGTATCTCCTTCCCTTTCCTCTTCCCTCCTCAGTATCTCCATCCCTTTCCACTTCCCTCATCAGTCTCTCCATCCCTTTCCACTTCCCTCATCAGTCTCTCCATCCCTTTCCACTTCCCTCATCAGTCTCTCCATCCTTTTCTACTTCCCTCATCAGTCTCTCCATCCTTTTCTACTTCCCTCATCAGTCTCTCCATCCTTTTCCTCTTCCCTCATCAGTCTCTCCTTCCCACTCCTTCTCACCCATCTCCTGTACCCTCTGTCTCTCATTCCTTTTCCACTTCCCTCAGTCTCTCCTTCCTTTTCCACTTCCCTCAGTCTCTCCTTCCTTTTCCACTTCCCTCATCAGTCTCTCCATCCTTTTCCACTTCCCTCAGTATCTCCATCCTTTCCACTTCCCTCAGTATCTCCATCCCTTTCCACTTCCCTCCTCAGTATCTCCTTCCCTTTCCTCTTCCCTCCTCAGTATCTCCATCCCTTTCCACTTCCCTCATCAGTATCTCCATCCCTTTCCACTTCCCTCATCAGTCTCTCCATCCCTTTCCTCTTCCCTCCTCAGTATCTCCATCCCTTTCCACTTCCCTCAGTCTCTCCATCCCATTCCACTTCCCTCATCAGTCTCTCCATCCTTTTCCACTTCCCTCATCAGTCTCTCCATCCTTTTCCACTTCCCTCAGTCTCTCCATCCTTTTCCACTTCCCTCAGTCTCTCCATCCCTTTCCACTTCCCTCATCAGTCTCTCCTTCCTTTTCCACTTCCCTCAGTCTCTCCATCCTTTTCCTCTTCCCTCATCAGTCTCTCCATCCTTTTCCACTTCCCTCATCAGTCTCTCCATCCTTTTCCACTTCCCTCAGTCTCTCCATCCTTTTCCACTTCCCTCAGTCTCTCCATCCTTTTCCACTTCCCTCAGTCTCTCCATCCTTTTCCACTTCCCTCAGTCTCTCCATCCTTTTCCACTTCCCTCAGTCTCTCCATCCTTTTCCACTTCCCTCAGTCTCTCCATCCTTTTCCACTTCCCTCAGTCTCTCCATCCCTTTCCACTTCCCTCATCAGTCTCTCCTTCCTTTTCCACTTCCCTCAGTCTCTCCATCCTTTTCCTCTTCCCTCATCAGTCTCTCCTTCCCACTCCTTCTCACTCATCTCCTGTACCCTCTGTCTCTCCATCCCTTTCCACTTCCCTCATCAGTCTCTCCATCCCTTTCCTCTTCCCTCCTCAGTCTCTCCATCTCTTTCCACTTCCCTCATCAGTATCTCCATCCCTTTCCACTTCCCTCAGTCTCTCCATCCCTTTCCACTTCCCTCAGTCTCTCCATCCCTTTCCTCTTCCCTCAGTCTCTCCATCCATTTCCACTTCCATCAGTCTCTCCTTCCCTTTCCTCTTCCCTCCTCAGTATCTCCATCCCTTTCCACTTCCCTCAGTCTCTCCTTCCCTTTCCTCTTCCCTCATCAGTCTCTCCATCCCTTTCCACTTCCCTCATCAGTCTCTCCTTCCCACTCCTTCTCACCCATCTCCTGTACCCTCCGTCTCTCCATCCCTTTCCACTTCCCTCAGTCTCTCCATCCTTTTCTATTTCCCTCAGTTTCTCCTTCCTTTTCCACTTCCCTCAGTCTCTCCATCCTTTTCCTCTTCCCTCAGTCTCTCCATCCATTTCCACTTCCATCAGTCTCTCCATCCTTTTCCAAGTCCCTCAGTCTCTCCATCCCTTTCCTCTTCCCTCCTCAGTCTCTCCATCCCTTTCCTCTTCCCTCAGTCTCTCCATCCTTTTCCAAGTCCCTCAGTCTCTCCATCCTTTTCCTCTTCACTCCTCAGTCTTTCCATCCCTTTCCACTTCCCTCCTCAGTATCTCCTTCCCTTTCCACTTCCCTCATCAGTCTCACCATCCTTTTCCTCTTCCCTCCTCAGTCTTTCCATCCCTTTCCACTTCCCTCCTCAGTATCTCCTTCCCTTTCCTCTTCCCTCCTCAGTATCTCCATCCCTTTCCACTTCCCTCCTCAGTATCTCCATCCCTTTCCACTTCCCTCCTCAGTATCTCCATCCCTTTCCACTTCCCTCATCAGTCTCTCCATCCCTTTCCACTTCCCTCAGTCTCTCCATCCCTTTCCACTTCCCTCATCAGTCTCTCCATCCCTTTCCACTTCCCTCATCAGTCTCTCCATCCCTTTCCACTTCCCTCATCAGTCTCTCCATCCCTTTCCTCTTCCCTCCTCAGTATCTCCATCCCTTTCCACTTCCCTCATCAGTCTCTCCTTCTCACCCATCTCCTGTACCCCTCTGTCTCTCCATCCCTTTCCACTTCCCTCATCAGTCTCTCCATCCTTTTCCACTTCCCTCAGTCTCTCCATCCCTTTCCACTTCCATCAGTCTCTCCATCCTTTTCCACTTCCCTCAGTCTCTCCATCCTTTTCCACTTCCCTCAGTCTCTCCATCCTTTTCCACTTCCCTCAGTCTCTCCATCCCTTTCCACTTCCCTCATCAGTCTCTCCTTCCCTTTCCACTTCCCTCATCAGTCTCTCCATCCCTTTCCACTTCCCTCATCAGTCTCTCCATCCCTTTCCACTTCCCTCATCAGTCTCTCCATCCCTTTCCACTTCCCTCATCAGTCTCTCCATCCCTTTCCTCTTCCCTCATCAGTCTCTCCATCCCTTTCCTCTTCCCTCCTCAGTATCTCCATCCCTTTCCACTTCCCTCAGTCTCTCCATCCCATTCCACTTCCCTCATCAGTCTCTCCTTCTCACCCATCTCCTGTACCCCTCTGTCTCTCCATCCCTTTCCACTTCCCTCATCAGTCTCTCCATCCTTTTCCACTTCCCTCAGTCTCTCCATCCCTTTCCACTTCCATCAGTCTCTCCATCCTTTTCCACTTCCCTCAGTCTCTCCATCCTTTTCCACTTCCCTCAGTCTCTCCATCCTTTTCCACTTCCCTCATCAGTCTCTCCTTCCTTTTCCACTTCCCTCAGTCTCTCCATCCTTTTCCTCTTCCCTCCTCAGTATCTCCATCCCTTTCCACTTCCCTCATCAGTCTCTCCTTCCCTTTCCACTTCCCTCATCAGTCTCTCCTTCCCTCTCCTCTTCCCTCATCAGTCTCTCCTTCCCTCTCCTCTTCCCTCCTCAGTATCTCCATCCATTTCCACTTCCCTCATCAGTCTCTCCATCCCTTTCCACTTCCCTCATCAGTCTCTCCATCCCTTTCCTCTTCCCTCCTCAGTATCTCCATCCCTTTCCACTTCCCTCATCAGTCTCTCCATCCCTTTCCACTTCCCTCATCAGTCTCTCCATCCCTTTCCACTTCCCTCATCAGTCTCTCCATCCCTTTCCACTTCCCTCATCAGTCTCTCCATCCCTTTCCACTTCCCCATCAGTCTTTTCCTTCTCACCCATCTCCTGTACCCTCTGTCTTCCATGTTTCCAATCAGTCTCTCCATCCTTTACTTCCTCAGTCTCTCCATCCTTTTCCACTTCCCTCAGTCTCTCCTTCCCTTTCCTCTTCCCTCATCAGTCTCTCCATCCCTTTCCACTTCCCTCAGTCTCTCCTTCCCTTTTCTCTTCCCTCCTCAGTATCTCCATCCCTTTCCACTTCCCTCATCAGTCTCTCCTTCCCACTCCTTCTCACCCATCTCCTGTACCCTCTGTCTCTCCATCCTTTTCCACTTCCATCAGTCTCTCCATCCTTTTCCACTTCCCTCAGTCTCTCCATCCCTTTCCACTTCCCTCAGTCTCTCCATCCCTTTCCACTTCCCTCATCAGTCTCTCCATCCCTTTCCACTTCCCTCATCAGTCTCTCCTTCCCTTTCCTCTTCCCTCCTCAGTATCTCCATCCCTTTCCACTTCCCTCATCAGTATCTCCATCCCTTTCCACTTCCCTCATCAGTCTCTCCATCCCTTTCCACTTCCCTCAGTCTCTCCTTCCCACTCATTCTCACCCATCTCCTGTACCCTCTGTCTCTCCATCCCTTTCCACTTCCCTCAGTCTCTCCATCCTTTTCCACTTCCCTCATCAGTCTCTATCATTTTCCACTTCCCTCATCAGTCTCTCCATCCTTTTCCACTTCCCTCATCAGTCTCTCCTTCCCTTTCCACTTCCCTCATCAGTCTCCTTCCCTTTCCTCTTCCCTCCTCAGTATCTCCATCCCTTTCCACTTCCCTCATCAGTCTCTCCATCCCTTTCCACTTCCCACATCAGTCTCCTTCCCTTTGCACTTCCCTCAGTCTCTCCATCCTTTTCCAAGTCCCTCAGTCTCTCCATCCTTTTCCTCTTCCCTCCTCAGTCTTTCCATCCCTTTCCACTTCCCTCCTCAGTATCTCCTTCCCTTTCCTCTTCCCTCCTCAGTATCTCCATCCCTTTCCACTTCCCTCCTCAGTATCTCCTTCCCTTTCCTCTTCCCTCAGTCTCTCCATCCTTTTCCACTTCCCTCATCAGTCTCTATCATTTTCCACTTCCCTCATCAGTCTCTCCATCCTTTTCCACTTCCCTCATCAGTCTCTCCTTCCCTTTCCACTTCCCTCATCAGTCTCCTTCCCTTTCCTCTTCCCTCCTCAGTATCTCCATCCCTTTCCACTTCCCTCATCAGTCTCTCCTTCCCTTTCCACTTCCCTCATCAGTCTCCTTCCCTTTCCTCTTCCCTCATCAGTATCTCCATCCCTTTCCACTTCCCTCAGTCTCTCCATCCCTTTCCACTTCCCTCAGTCTCTCCATCCCTTTCCTCTTCCCTCCTCAGTCTCTCCATCCCTTTCCTCTTCCCTCAGTCTCTCCATCCCTTTCCACTTCCATCAGTCTCTCCTTCCCTTTCCTCTTCCCTCCTCAGTATCTCCATCCCTTTCCACTTCCCTCAGTCTCTCCTTCCCTTTCCTCTTCCCTCATCAGTCTCTCCATCCCTTTCCACTTCCCTCATCAGTCTCTCCTTCCCACTCCTTCTCACCCATCTCCTGTACCCTCCGTCTCTCCATCCCTTTCCACTTCCCTCAGTCTCTCCATCCTTTTCTATTTCCCTCAGTTTCTCCTTCCTTTTCCACTTCCCTCAGTCTCTCCATCCTTTTCCTCTTCCCTCTTCAGTCTCTCCATCCCTTTCCTCTTCCCTCAGTCTCTCCATCCTTTTCCAAGTCCCTCAGTCTCTCCATCCTTTTCCTCTTCCCTCCTCAGTCTTTCCATCCCTTTCCACTTCCCTCCTCAGTATCTCATTCCCTTTCCACTTCCCTCATCAGTCTCACCATCCTTTTCCTCTTCCCTCCTCAGTCTTTCCATCCCTTTCCACTTCCCTCCTCAGTATCTCCTTCCCAGTCTCTCCTCCCTTTCCCTCCCTCAGTATCTCCATCCCTTTCCACTTCCCTCCTCAGTATCTCCATCCCTTTCCACTTCCCTCCTCAGTATCTCCATCCCTTTCCACTTCCCTCATCAGTCTCTCCATCCCTTTCCACTTCCCTCATCAGTCTCTCCATCCCTTTCCACTTCCCTCATCAGTCTCTCCATCCCTTTCCACTTCCCTCATCAGTCTCTCCATCCCTTTCCTCTTCCCTCATCAGTCTCTCCATCCCTTTCCTCTTCCCTCCTCAGTATCTCCATCCCTTTCCACTTCCCTCAGTCTCTCCATCCCATTCCACTTCCCTCATCAGTCTCTCCTTCTCACCCATCTCCTGTACCCCTCTGTCTCTCCATCCCTTTCCACTTCCCTCATCAGTCTCTCCATCCTTTTCCACTTCCCTCAGTCTCTCCATCCCTTTCCACTTCCCTCATCAGTCTCCTTCCCTTTCCTCTTCCCTCCTCAGTATCTCCATCCCTTTCCACTTCCCTCATCAGTCTCTCCTTCCCTTTCCACTTCCCTCATCAGTCTCCTTCCCTTTCCTCTTCCCTCATCAGTATCTCCATCCCTTTCCACTTCCCTCAGTCTCTCCATCCCTTTCCACTTCCCTCAGTCTCTCCATCCCTTTCCTCTTCCCTCCTCAGTCTCTCCATCCCTTTCCTCTTCCCTCAGTCTCTCCTTCCCTTTCCTCTTCCCTCCTCAGTATCTCCATCCCTTTCCACTTCCCTCAGTCTCTCCTTCCCTTTCCTCTTCCCTCATCAGTCTCTCCATCCCTTTCCACTTCCCTCATCAGTCTCTCCTTCCCACTCCTTCTCACCCATCTCCTGTACCCTCAGTCTCTCCATCCCTTTCCACTTCCCTCAGTCTCTCCTTCCCTTTCCTCTTCCCTCCTCAGTATCTCCATCCCTTTCCACTTCCCTCAGTCTCTCCATCCTTTTCCACTTCCCTCAGTCTCTCCATCTTTTCCACTTCCATCAGTCTCTCCATCCTTTTCCAAGTCCCTCAGTCTCTCCATCCCTTTCCTCTTCCCTCTTCAGTCTCTCCATCCCTTTCCTCTTCCCTCAGTCTCTCCATCCTTTTCAGTCCCTCATCTCTCCATCCTTTTCCTCTTCCTCCTCAGTCTTTCCATCCCTTTCCACTTCCCTCTCAGTCTCTCCATCCCTTTCCACTTCCCTCATCAGTCTCTCCATCCTTTTCCACTTCCCTCCTCAGTCTCTCCATCCCTTTCCACTTCCCTCCTCAGTATCTCCTTCCTTTCCACTTCCCTCCTCAGTATCTCCATCCCTTTCCACTTCCCTCATCAGTATCTCCATCCCTTTCCACTTCCCTCCTCAGTATCTCCATCCCTTTCCACTTCCCTCATCAGTCTCTCCATCCTTTTCCACTTCCCTCAGTCTCTCCATCCCTTTCACTTCTCAGTCTCCCATCCTTTCCACTTCCCTCAGTCTCTCCATCCTTTTCCACTTCCCTCAGTCTCTCCATCCTTTTCCACTTCCCTCAGTCTCTCCATCCCTTTCCACTTCCCTCATCAGTCTCTCCATCCTTTCCACTTCCCTCATCAGTCTCTCCATCCCTTTCCACTTCCCTCATCAGTCTCTCCATCCCTTTCCCTTCCCTCATCAGTCTCTCCATCCTTTCCACTTCCCTCTCAGTCTCTCCATCCCTTTCCACTTCCCTCATCAGTCTCTCCATCCCTTTCCTCTTCCCTCCTCAGTATCTCCATCCCTTTCCACTTCCCTCAGTCTCTCCATCCCATTCCACTTCCCTCATCAGTCTCTCCTTCTCACCCATCTCCTGTACCCTCTGTCTCTCCATCCCTTTCCACTTCCCTCATCAGTCTCTCCATCCCTTTCCACTTCCCTCAGTCTCTCCATCCCTTTCCACTTCCATCAGTCTCTCCATCCTTTTCCACTTCCCTCAGTCTCTCCATCCTTTTCCACTTCCCTCAGTCTCTCCATCCTTTTCCACTTCCCTCAGTCTCTCCATCCCTTTCCACTTCCCTCATCAGTCTCTCCTTCCTTTTCCACTTCCCTCAGTCTCTCCATCCTTTTCCTCTTCCCTCCTCAGTATCTCCATCCCTTTCCACTTCCCTCATCAGTCTCTCCTTCCCTTTCCACTTCCCTCATCAGTCTCTCCTTCCCTCTCCTCTTCCCTCATCAGTCTCTCCTTCCCTCTCCTCTTCCCTCCTCAGTATCTCCATCCATTTCCACTTCCCTCATCAGTCTCTCCATCCTTTCCACTTCCCCATCAGTCTCTCCATCCCTTTCCACTTCCCTCCTCAGTATCTCCATCCCTTTCCACTTCCCTCTCAGTCTCTCCATCCCTTTCCACTTCCCTCATCAGTCTCTCCATCCCTTTCCACTTCCCTCATCAGTCTCTCCATCCCTTTCCACTTCCTCTCAGTCTCTCCATCCCTTTCCACTTCCCTCAGTCTCTCCTTCCCATTCCTTCTCACCCATCTCCTGTACCCTCTGTCTCTCCATCCTTTCCACTTCCCATCAGTCTCTCCATCCTTTTCCACTTCCCTCAGTCTCTCCATCCTTTTCCACTTCCCTCAGTCTCAAAATCCCTTTGACTTCCCTCATCAGTCTTTCCATCCCTTTTAGGCTTCCCTCAGTCTCTCCTTCCTTTTCTCTTCCCTCCTCAGTCTCTCCATCCCTTTCCACTTCCCTCATCAGTCTCTCCTTCCCCTCCTTTCACCCATCTCCTGTACCCTCTGTCTCTCCATCCCTTTCCACTTCCCCTCAGTCTCTCCATCCCTTTCCACTTCCCTCATCAGTCTCTCCATCCCTTTCCACTTCCCTCATCAGTCTCTCCTTCCCTTTCCTCTTCCCTCCTCAGTATCTCCATCCCTTTCCACTTCCCTCATCAGTATCTCCATCCTTTCCACTTCCCTCATCAGTCTCTCCATCCCTTTCCACTTCCCTTCTCTCTCCTTCCCCTCATTCTCACCCATCTCCTGTACCCTCTGTCTCTCCATCCCTTTCCACTTCCCTCAGTCTCTCCATCCTTTTCCACTTCCCTCATCAGTCTCTCCATCCTTTTCCACTTCCCTCATCAGTCTCTCCATCCTTTCCACTTCCCTCATCAGTCTCTCCTTCCCTTTCCACTTCCCTCATCAGTCTCTCCTTCCTTTCCTCTTCCCTCCTCAGTATCTCCATCCCTTTCCACTTCCCTCATCAGTCTCTCCATCCTTTCCACTTCCCCATCAGTCTCCTTCCTTTCCACTTCCCTCAGTCTCTCCATCCTTTTCCAAGTCCCTCATCTCTCCTTTTCCTCTTCCCTCCTCAGTCTTTCCATCCCTTTCCACTTCCCTCTCAGTCTCTCCATCCCTTTCCACTTCCCTCAGTATCTCCATCCCTTTCCACTTCCCTCTCAGTCTCTCCATCCCTTTCCACTTCCCTCATCAGTCTCTCCATCCTTTTCCACTTCCCTCATCAGTCTCTCCATCCTTTTCCACTTCCCTCAGTCTCTCCATCCTTTTCCACTTCCCTCATCAGTCTCTCCTTCCCTTTCCACTTCCCTCATCAGTCTCCTTCCCTTTCCTCTTCCCTCCTCAGTATCTCCATCCCTTTCCACTTCCCTCATCAGTCTCTCCATCCTTTCCACTTCCCTCATCAGTCTCCTTCCTTCCACTTCCCTCAGTCTTCCATCCTTTTCCAATTCCCTCAGTCTCTCCATCCTTTTCCTCTTCCCTCCTCAGTCTTTCCATCCCTTTCCACTTCCCTCCTCAGTATCTCCTTCCCTTTCCTCTTCCCTCCTCAGTATCTCCATCCCTTTCCACTTCCCTCCTCAGTATCTCCTTCCCTTTCCTCTTCCCTCCTCAGTATCTCCATCCCTTTCCACTTCCCTCATCAGTCTCTCCATCCCTTTCCACTTCCCTCATCAGTCTCTCCATCCCTTTCCACTTCCCTCATCAGTCTCTCCATCCTTTTCTACTTCCCTCATCAGTCTCTCCATCCTTTTCCTCTTCCCTCATCAGTCTCTCCTTCCCACTCCTTCTCACCCATCTCCTGTACCCTCTGTCTCTCATTCCTTTTCCACTTCCCTCAGTCTCTCCTTCCTTTTCCACTTCCCTCAGTCTCTCCATCCCTTTCCACTTCCCTCATCAGTCTCTCCATCCTTTTCCACTTCCCTCAGTATCTCCATCCCTTTCCACTTCCCTCCTCAGTCTCTCCATCCCTTTCCTCTTCCCTCCTCAGTATCTCCATCCCTTTCCACTTCCCTCAGTCTCTCCTTCCCACTCATTCTCACCCATCTCCTGTACCCTCTGTCTCTCATTCCTTTTCCACTTCCCTCAGTCTCTCCATCCCTTTCCACTTCCCTCCTCAGTCTCTCCATCCTTTTCCACTTCCCTCATCAGTCTCTATCATTTTCCACTTCCCTCATCAGTCTCTCCATCCTTTTCCACTTCCCTCATCAGTCTCTCCTTCCCTTTCCACTTCCCTCATCAGTCTCCTTCCCTTTCCTCTTCCCTCCTCAGTATCTCCATCCCTTTCCACTTCCCTCATCAGTCTCTCCATCCCTTTCCACTTCCCTCATCAGTCTCCTTCCCTTTGCACTTCCCCATCATCCTTTTCCACTTCCCTCAGTCTCTCCATCCTTTTCCTCTTCCCTCCTCAGTCTCTCCATCCCTTTCCACTTCCCTCCTCAGTATCTCCTTCCTTTCCTCTTCCCTCCTCAGTATCTCCATCCCTTTCCACTTCCCTCCTCAGTATCTCCTTCCCTTTCCTCTTCCCTCAGTCTCTCCATCCTTTTCCACTTCCCTCATCAGTCTCTCATCCTTTCCACTTCCCTCAGTCTCTCCATCCTTTCCACTTCCCTCATCAGTCTCTCCATCCTTTTCCACTTCCCTCATCAGTCTCTCCATCCATCCCTTTCCACTTCCCTCATCAGTCTCTCCATCCCTTTCCACTTCCCTCATCAGTCTCCCTCCTTCCCTCTTTCCACTTCCCTCCTCAGTCTCTCCTTCCTTTTCCTCTTCCCTCCTCAGTCTCCATCCCTTTCCACTTCCCTCCTCAGTATCTCCTTCCCTTTCCTCTTCCCTCCTCAGTATCTCCATCCCTTTCCACTTCCCTCCTCAGTATCTCCTTCCCTTTCCTCTTCCCTCTTCAGTATCTCCATCCCTTTCCACTTCCCTCATCAGTCTCTCCATCCCTTTCCACTTCCCTCATCAGTCTCTCCATCCCTTTCCACTTCCCTCATCAGTCTCTCCATCCTTTTCCACTTCCCTCATCAGTCTCTCCATCCTTTTCCTCTTCCCTCATCAGTCTCTCCTTCCCACTCCTTCTCACCCATCTCCTGTACCCTCTGTCTCCATTCCTTTTCCACTTCCCTCAGTCTCTCCTTCCTTTTCCACTTCCCCTCAGTCTCTCCATCCTTTCCACTTCCCTCATCAGTCTCTCCATCTTTTCCACTTCCCCTCAGTATCTCCATCCCTTTCCACTTCCCTCCTCAGTCTCTCCATCCCTTTCCTCTTCCCTCCTCAGTATCTCCATCCCTTTCCACTTCCCTCAGTCTCTCCATCCCTTTCCACTTCCCTCATCAGTCTCTCCATCCCTTTCCTCTTCCCTCATCAGTCTCTCCATCCCTTTCCTCTTCCCTCCTCAGTCTCTCCATCCCATTCCACTTCCCTCATCAGTCTCTCCATCCTTTTCCACTTCCTCAGTCTCTCCATCCTTTTCCACTTCCCTCAGTCTTTCCATCCCTTTCCACTTCCCTCATCAGTCTCTCCTTCCCTTTCCTCTTCCCCATCAGTATCTCCATCCCTTTCCACTTCCCTCATCAGTCTCTTCCATCCTTTTCCACTTCCCCCTCAGTCTCTCCATCCTTTCCACTTCCCTCATCAGTCTCTCCATCCCTTTCCACTTCCTCAGTCTCTCCATCCTTTTCCACTTCCCTCAGTCTCTCCATCCCTTTCCACTTCCCTCAGTCTTTCCATCCTTTTCCACTTCCCTCATCAGTCTCTCCATCCCTTTCCACTTCCCTCCTCAGTCTCTCCATCCCTTTCCACTTCCCTCATCAGTCTCTCCTTCCTTTTCCACTTCCCTCAGTCTCTCATCCTTTTCCACTTCCCTCATCAGTCTCTCCATCCCTTTCCACTTCCCTCATCAGTCTCTCCATCCCTTTCCACTTCCCTCATCAGTCTCTCCATCCCTTTCCTCTTCCCTCATCAGTATCTCCATCCCTTTCCACTTCTCATCAGTCTCTCCTTCCCTCCTTCTCCCATCCCTACCCTCAGTCTCTCCATCCCTTTCCACTTCCCTCAGTCTCTCCATCCTTTCCACTTCCCTCATCAGTCTCTCCATCCCTTTCCACTTCCCTCATCAGTCTCTCCATCCCTTTCCACTTCCCTCATCAGTCTCTCCTCCCTTTCCTCTTCCCTCTCAGTCTCTCCTTCCCTTTCCTCTTCCCTCCTCAGTATCTCCATCCCTTTCCACTTCCCTCATCAGTCATCCTTTCCACTTTCATCAGTCTCTCCATCCCTTTCCACTTCCCTCAGTCTCTCCTTCTCATTCTCACCCATCTCCTGTACCCTCTGTCTCTCCATCCCTTTCCACTTCCCTCAGTCTCTCCATCCTTTCCACTTCCCTCATCAGTCTCTCCATCCTTTTCCACTTCCCTCATCAGTCTCTCCATCCTTTTCCACTTCCCCTCATCAGTCTCTCCATCCTTTTCCACTTCCCTCATCAGTCTCTCCATCCTTTCCACTTCCCTCATCAGTCTCTCCTTCCTTTCCACTTCCCTCATCAGTCTCCTTCCCTTTCCTCTTCCCTCATCAGTCTCTCCTTCCCTTTCCACTTCCCTCATCAGTCTCCATCCCTTTCCACTTCCCTCATCAGTCTCTCCATCCCTTTCCACTTCCCTCATCAGTCTCCTTCCCTTTCCACTTCCCTCAGTCTCTCCATCCTTTTCCAAGTCCCTCAGTCTCTCCATCCTTTTCCTCTTCCCTCCTCAGTCTTTCCATCCCTTTCCACTTCCCTCCTCAGTCTCTCCATCCCTTTCCACTTCCCTCATCAGTCTCTCCATCCCTTTCCACTTCCCTCATCAGTCTCTCCATCCTTTTCTACTTCCCTCATCAGTCTCTCCATCCTTTTCCTCTTCCCTCATCAGTCTCTCCATCCCTTTCCACTTCCCTCATCAGTCTCTCCTTCCCTTTCCTCTTCCCTCATCAGTATCTCCATCCCTTTCCACTTCCCTCATCAGTCTATCTTTCCTTCCCTCCCTTTCATCCCTTTCCACTTCCCTCTCAGTCTCTCCATCCCTTTCCACTTCCCTCATCAGTCTCTCCATCCCTTTCCACTTCCCTCATCAGTCTCTCCATCCCTTTCCTCTTCCCTCATCAGTCTCTCCATCCTTTCCATCTCCTTCCCTCAGTCTCTCCATCCTTTTCCACTTCCCTCAGTCTCTCCATCCTTTCCACTTCCTCATCAGTCTCTCCATCCCTTTCCACTTCCCTCATCAGTCTCTCCATCCTTTCCACTTCCCTCTCAGTATCTCCATCCCTTTCCACTTCCCTCCTCAGTCTCTCCATCCCTTTCCTCTTCCCTCCTCAGTATCTCCATCCCTTTCCACTTCCCTCATCAGTCTCTCCATCCCTTTCCACTTCCCTCATCAGTCCTCCATCCCTTTCCTCTTCCTCCTCAGTCTCTCCATCCCTTTCCACTTCCCTCCTCAGTCTCTCCATCCTTTTCCACTTCCCTCTCAGTCTCTCCATCCTTTCTCCATCCTTTTCCCTTCCCTCAGTCTCTCCATCCCTTTCCACTTCCCTCATCAGTCTCTCCTTCCCTTTCCACTTCCCTCCTCAGTCTCTCCATCCCTTTCCACTTCCCTCATCAGTCTCTCCTTCCCTTTCCATCTCCTGTACCCTCTGTCTCTCCATCCCTTTCCACTTCCCTCATCAGTCTCTCCATCCTTTTCCACTTCCCTCAGTCTCTCCATCCTTTTCCACTTCCCTCAGTCTCTCCATCCCTTTCCTCTTCCCTCATCAGTCTCTCCATCCCTTTCCACTTCCATCAGTCTCTCCTTCCTTCTCACCCTTCCCTCCTCAGTCTCTCCATCCCTTTCCACTTCCCTCAGTCTCTCCATCCCTTTCTTCCCTCATCAGTCTCTTCCTTTCCACTTCCCTCATCAGTCTCTCCATCCTTTTCCACTTCCCTCATCAGTCTCTCCATCCTTTCCTCTTCCCTCAGTATCTCCATCCCTTTCCACTTCCCTCATCAGTCTCTCCTTCCCCTTTCCACTCTCCCTCCTCAGTCTCTCCATCCCTTTCCACTTCCCTCATCAGTCTCTCCATCCCCCTTTCCACTTCCCTCATCAGTCTCTCCATCCTTTTCCACTTCCCTCATCAGTCTCTCCATCCTTTCCACTTCCCTCATCAGTCTCTCCTTCCTTTCCTCTTCCCTCATCAGTATCTCCATCCTTTCCACTTCCCTCAAAATCTCCATCCTTTCCACTTCCCTCATCAGTCTCCATCCTTTCCACTTCCCTCATCAGTCTCTCCATCCCTTTCCACTTCCCTCATCAGTCTCCATCCCTTTCCCCATCCCTTCCACCCTCAGTCTCTCCATCCTTTCCACTTCCCTCAGTCTCTCCATCCTTTTCCACTTCCCTCCTCAGTCTCTCCATCCCTTTCCACTTCCCTCATCAGTCTCTCCATCCCTTTCCACTTCCCTCATCAGTCTCTCCATCCCTTTCCACTTCCCTCATCAGTCTCTCCATCCTTTTCCTCTTCCCTCATCAGTCTCTCCATCCCTTTCCACTTCCCTCATCAGTCTCTCCTTCCCTTTCCACTTCCCTCATCAGTCTCTCCATCCCTTTCCACTTCCCTCATCAGTCTTCAGTCTCCTTCCCTCCTTCCCTCCTCAGTATCTCCTCCCTTTCCTCTTCCCTCCTCAGTATCTCCATCCTTTCCACTTCCCTCCTCAGTATCTCCATCCTTTTCCACTTCCCTCATCAGTCTCTCCATCCTTTTCCACTTCCCTCATCAGTCTCTCCATCCTTTTCCACTTCCCTCATCAGTCTCTCCTTCCATTTCCACTTCCCTCATCAGTCTCTCCTTCCCTTTCCTCTTCCCTCCTCAGTCTCTCCTTCCCTTTCCTCTTCCCTCCTCAGTATCTCCATCCCTTTCCACTTCCCTCATCAGTATCTCGATCCCTTTCCACTTCCCTCATCAGTCTCTCCATCCCTTTCCACTTCCCTCAGTCTCTCCTTCCCACTCATTCTCACCCATCTCCTGTACCCTCTGTCTCTCCATCCCTTTCCACTTCCCTCAGTCTCTCCATCCTTTTCCACTTCCCTCATCAGTCTCTCCATCCTTTTCCACTTCCCTCATCAGTCTCTCCATCCTTTTCCACTTCCCTCATCAGTCTCTCCATCCTTTTCCACTTCCCTCATCAGTCTCTCCTTCCATTTCCACTTCCCTCATCAGTCTCTCCTTCCCTTTCCACTTCCCTCATCAGTCTCCTTCCTTTCCTCTTCCCTCAGTATCTCCATCCCTTTCCACTTCCCTCATCAGTCATCTTTCCACTTTCCTTCCTTTTTCCCCAGTCTCTCCATCCTTTTCCAAGTCCCTCAGTCTCTCCATCCCTCTTCCCTCCTCAGTCTTTCCATCCCTTTCCACTTCCTCAGTATCTCCTTCCCTTTCCACTTCCCTCATCAGTCTCTCCATCCCTTTCCACTTCCCTCATCAGTCTCTCCATCCTTTTCCTCTTCCCTCAGTCTTTCCATCCCTTTCCACTTCCCTCCTCAGTATCTCCTTCCCTTTCCTCTTCCCTCCTCAGTATCTCCATCCCTTTCCACTTCCCTCCTCAGTATCTCCTTCCCTTTCCTCTTCCCTCCTCAGTATCTCCATCCCTTTCCACTTCCCTCATCAGTCTCTCCATCCCTTTCCACTTCCCTCATCAGTCTCTCCATCCCTTTCCACTTCCCTCATCAGTCTCTCCATCCTTTTCTACTTCCCTCATCAGTCTCTCCATCCTTTTCCTCTTCCCTCATCAGTCTTCCAGTGGCCCCAAACTTTTCGGCAGTATTTGTATTTGTGTTTAATCAGTTAAAGCATAATAATTATAGCCTAGTCAGTATACAAAAAAAAATGTGCATGAATGTGTGTGTTTAAGAGTTAGGCCATCAGACATGGGAAACACCTTTCCCATCAGTCTCTCCATCCCTTTCCACTTCCCTCAGTCTCTCCATCCCTTTCCACTTCCTCATCAGCATCTCCATCCCTTTCCACTTCCCTCATCAGTCTCTCCATCCCTTTCCACTTCCCTCATCAGTCTCTCCACCCCTTTCCACTTCCTCATCAGTCTCTCCTTCCTTTCCTCTTCCCTCAGTATCTCCATCCCTTTCCACTTCCCTCATCAGTATCTCGATCCTTTCCACTTCCCTCATCAGTCTCTCCATCCCTTTCCCTTTCAGTCTCTCTTCCCTCATTCTCACCCATCTCCTGTACCCTCTGTCTCTCCATCCCTTTCCACTTCCCTCAGTCTCTCCATCCTTTCCACTTCCCTCATCAGTCTCTCCATCCTTTCCACTTCCCTCATCAGTCTCTCCATCCCTTTCACTTCCCTCAGTCTCTCCTTCCCTCATTCTCCATCTCCTGTACCCTCTGTTTCCCTTTCCTTCCCTCAGTCTCTCCATCCTTTTCCAGTCCCTCAGTCTCTCCATCCTTTTCCTCTTCCCTCCTCAGTCTCTCCATCCCTTTCCACTTCCCTCCTCAGTATCTCCATCCCTTTCCACTTCCCTCATCAGTCTCTCCATCCCTTTCCACTTCCCTCATCAGTCTCACCATCCTTTTCCTCTTCCCTCCTCAGTCTCTCCATCCCTTTCCACTTCCCTCCTCAGTATCTCCTTCCTTTCCTCTTCCCTCCCAGTCTCCATCCCTTTCCACTTCCCTCCTCAGTCTCTCCTTCCCTTTCCTCTTCCCTCCTCAGTATCTCCATCCCTTTCCACTTCCCTCATCAGTCTCTCCATCCCTTTCCACTTCCCTCATCAGTCTCCTTCCTTTCCACTTCCCTCAGTCTCTCCATCCTTTTCCAGTCCCTCAGTCTCTCCATCCTTTTCCACTTCCCTCATCAGTCCATCCTTTCCACTTCCCTCCCAGTATCTCCTTCCTTTCCACTTCCCTCATCAGTCTCTCCATCCTTTCCACTTCCCTCCTCAGTCTCTCCTTCCCTTTCCTCTTCCCTCCTCAGTATCTCCATCCCTTTCCACTTCCCTCCTCAGTCTCTCCTTCCCTTTCCTCTTCCCTCCTCAGTATCTCCATCCCTTTCCACTTCCCTCCTCAGTCTCTCCTTCCCTTTCCTCTTCCCTCATCAGTCTCTCCTTCCCTTTCCACTTCCCTCATCAGTCTCCATCCCTTTCCACTTCCCTCATCAGTCTCTCCATCCCTTTCCACTTCCCTCATCAGTCTCTCCATCCTTTTCACTTCCCTCATCAGTCTCTCCATCCTTTTCCTCTTCCCTCATCAGTCTCTCCTTCTCCTTTCACCCATCTCCTGTACCCTCTGTCTCTCCATCCTTTTCCACTTCCCTCAGTCTCTCCTTCCTTTTCCACTTCCCTCAGTCTCTCCATCCCTTTCCACTTCCCTCATCAGTCTCTCCATCCTTTTCCACTTCCCTCAGTATCTCCATCCCTTTCCACTTCCCTCCTCAGTATCTCCTTCCCTTTCCTCTTCCCTCCTCAGTATCTCCATCCCTTTCCACTTCCCTCATCAGTATCTCCATCCCTTTCCACTTCCCTCATCAGTCTCTCCATCCCTTTCCTCTTCCCTCCTCAGTATCTCCATCCCTTTCCACTTCCCTCAGTCTCTCCATCCCATTCCACTTCCCTCATCAGTCTCTCCATCCTACTCCTTCTCACCCATCTCCTGTACCCTCTGTCTCTCCATCCCTTTCCACTTCCCTCATCAGTCTCTCCATCCTTTTCCACTTCCCTCATCAGTCTCTCCATCCTTTTCCACTTCCCTCAGTCTCTCCATCCTTTTCCACTTCCCTCAGTCTCTCCATCCTTTTCCACTTCCCTCAGTCTCTCCATCCTTTTCCACTTCCCTCAGTCTCTCCATCCCTTTCCACTTCCCTCATCAGTCTCTCCTTCCTTTTCCACTTCCCTCAGTCTCTCCATCCTTTTCCTCTTCCCTCATCAGTCTCTCCTTCCCACTCCTTCTCACTCATCTCCTGTACCCTCTGTCTCTCCATCCCTTTCCACTTCCCTCATCAGTCTCTCCTTCCTTTTCCACTTCCCTCAGTCTCTCCATCCTTTTCCTCTTCCCTCAGTCTCTCCATCCATTTCCACTTCCATCAGTCTCTCCTTCCCTTTTCTCTTCCCTCCTCAGTATCTCCATCCCTTTCCACTTCCCTCAGTCTCTCCTTCCCTTTCCTCTTCCCTCATCAGTCTCTCCATCCCTTTCCACTTCCCTCATCAGTCTCTCCATCCTTTTCCTCTTCCCTCATCAGTCTTCTAAGTGGCCCCAAACTTTTCAGTATTTGTATTTGTGTTTAATCAGTTCTAGCAGAACTTGCTAGTCAGTATACAAAAAATGTGCATGAATGTGTGTGTTTAAGAGTTAGGCTACATGAAGAAGACATTCCCTTTCCCATCAGTCTCTCCATCCCTTTCCACTTCCCTCATCAGTCTCTCCATCCCTTTCCACTTCCCTCATCAGTATCTCCATCCCTTTCCACTTCCCTCATCAGTCTCTCCATCCCTTTCCACTTCCCTCATCAGTCTCTCCACCCCTTTCCACTTCCCTCATCAGTCTCTCCTTCCCTTTCCTCTTCCCTCATCAGTATCTCCATCCTTTCCACTTCCCTCATCAGTATCTCCATCCCTTTCCACTTCCCTCAGTCTCTCCTTCTCATTCTCACCCATCTCCTGTACCCTCTGTCTCTCCATCCCTTTCCCTTCCTCAGTCTTCCTTCCTTTTCCTTCCCTCAGTCTCTCCATCCCTTTCCACTTCCCTCATCAGTCTCTCCATCCTTTTCCACTTCCCTCAGTCATCTCCATCCTTTCCCTTCCCTCCTCAGTCTCCTTCCCTTTCCTCTTCCCTCCTCAGTATCTCCATCCCTTTCCACTTCCCTCATCAGTATCTCCATCCCTTTCCACTTCCCTCATCAGTCTCTCCATCCCTTTCCCTTTTCAGTATCTCTTCCCTTTCCACTTCCCTCAGTCTCTCCATCCCTTTCTTCCCTCATTCCCTCACCCATCTCCTGTACCCTCTGTCTCTCCATCCCTTTCCACTTCCCTCATCAGTCTCTCCATCCTTTTCCACTTCCCTCATCAGTCTCTCCATCCTTTTCCACTTCCCTCAGTCTCTCCATCCTTTTCCACTTCCCTCAGTCTCTCCATCCTTTTTTCCCCAGTCTTCCCTCCATCAGTCTCTCCATCCCTTTCCACTTCCCTCATCAGTCTCTCCTTCCTTTTCCACTTCCCTCAGTCTCTCCATCCTTTTCCTCTTCCCTCATCATCTCCTTTCCTTTCACTTCCCTGTCAGTCTCTCCATCCCTTTCCACTTCCCTCATCAGTCTCTCCTTCCTTTCCACTTCCCCAGTCTCTCCATCCTTTTCCTCTTCCCTCAGTCTCTCCATCCATTTCCCTTTCCTTCCCTTTCCTCTTCCCTCTCAGTATCTCCATCCCTTTCCACTTCCCCTCAGTCTCTCCTTCCCTTTCCTCTTCCCTCATCAGTCTCTCCATCCTTTTCCACTTCCCTCATCAGTCTCTCCATCCTTTTCCACTTCCCTCATCAGTCTCTCCATCCTTTTCACTTCCCTCATCAGTCTCTCCATCCTTTTCCTCTTCCCTCCTCAGTCTCTCCATCCCTTTCCACTTCCCTCCTCAGTATCTCCTTCCCTTTCCTCTTCCCTCCCAGTATCTCCATCCTTTCCACTTCCCTCCTCAGTCTCTCCTTCCCTTTCCTCTTCCCTCCTCAGTATCTCCATCCCTTTCCACTTCCCTCATCAGTCTCTCCATCCCTTTCCACTTCCCTCATCAGTCTCCTTCCCTTTCCACTTCCCTCAGTCTCTCCATCCTTTTCCAAGTCCCTCAGTCTCTCCATCCTTTTCCACTTCCCTCATCAGTCTCTCCATCCCTTTCCACTTCCCTCCTCAGTATCTCCTTCCCTTTCCACTTCCCTCAGCCTCTCCATCCCTTTCCACTTCCCTCCTCAGTCTTTCCATCCCTTTCCACTTCCCTCCTCAGTATCTCCATCCCTTTCCACTTCCCTCCTCAGTATCTCCTTCCCTTTCCTCTTCCCTCCTCAGTATCTCCATCCCTTTCCACTTCCCTCATCAGTCTCTCCATCCCTTTCCACTTCCCTCATCAGTCTCTCCATCCCTTTCCACTTCCCTCCTCAGTATCTCCATCCCTTTCCACTTCCCTCAGTCTCTCATCATTCCACTTCCCTTCCTCTCCTTCTCACCCATCTCCTGTACCCTCTGTCTCTCCATCCTTTCCACTTCCCTCATCAGTCTCTCCATCCTTTTCCACTTCCCTCATCAGTCTCTCCATCCTTTTCCACTTCCCTCAGTCTCTCCATCCTTTCCACTTCCCTCAGTCTCTCCATCCTTTTCCACTTCCCTCAGTCTCTCCATCCTTTTCCACTTCCCTCAGTCTCTCCATCCCTTTCCCTTCCCTTCAGTCTCTCCTTCCTTTTCCCTCCTCAGTCTCTCCATCCTTTTCCTCTTCCCTCATCAGTCTCTCCTTCCCCTTTCTCACTCATCTCCTACCCTCTGTCTCTCCATCCCTTTCCACTTCCCTCATCAGTCTCTCCTTCCCTTTCCACTTCCCTCAGTCTCTCCATCCTTTTCCTCTTCCCCTCAGTCTCTCCATCCATTTCCACTTCCATCAGTCTCTCCTTCCCTTTCCTCTTCCCTCCTCAGTCTCTCCATCCACTTCCCTTTCTCCTTCCCTCCTCAGTCTCTCTCTCCATCCTTTTCCACTTCCCTCATCAGTCTCTCCATCCTTTTCCACTTCCCTCATCAGTCTCTCCATCCTTTTCTACTTCCCTCATCAGTCTCTCCATCCTTTTCCTCTTCCCTCCTCAGTCTTTCCATCCCTTTCCACTTCCCTCCTCAGTATCTCCTTCCCTTTCCTCTTCCCTCCTCAGTATCTCCATCCTTTCCACTTCCCTCCTCAGTATCTCCTCCCTTTCCTCAGTATCTCCATCCCTTTCCACTTCCCTCATCAGTCTCTCCATCCCTTTCCACTTCCCTCATCAGTCTCTCCCTTTCCACTTCCCCTTTCCATCCTTCCCTCCCTCAGTCTCTCCATCCTTTTCCACTTCCCTCATCAGTCTCTCCATCCCTTTCCACTTCCCTCCTCAGTCTCTCCATCCTTTCCACTTCCCTCAGTATCTCAGTCTCTCCATCCTTTTCCTCTTCCCTCCTCAGTCTTTCCATCCCTTTCCACTTCCCTCCTCATCTCCTTCCCTTTCCTCTTCCCTCCTCAGTCTCTCCATCCCTTTCCACTTCCCTCCTCAGTCTCTCCATCCCTTTCCTCTTCCCTCCTCAGTCTCTCCATCCCTTTCCACTTCCCTCATCAGTCTCTCCATCCCTTTCCACTTCCCTCATCAGTCTCTCCATCCCTTTCCACTTCCCTCAGTCTCTCCATCCCTTTCCACTTCCCTCATCAGTCTCTCCTTCCCACTCCTTCTCACCCATCTCCTGTACCCTCTGTCTCTCCATCCCTTTCCACTTCCCTCATCAGTCTCTCCATCCCTTTCCACTTCCCTCATCAGTCTCTCCATCCCTTTCCACTTCCCTCAGTCTCTCCATCCCTTTCCACTTCCCTCAGTCTCTCCATCCTTTTCCACTTCCCTCAGTCTCTCCATCCTTTTCCACTTCCCTCAGTCTCTCCATCCCTTTCCACTTCCCTCATCAGTCTCTCCTTCCTTTTCCACTTCCCTCAGTCTCTCCATCCTTCTCCATCTCCTACCCTCAGTCTCTCCATCCCTTTCCACTTCCCTCATCAGTCTCTCCTTCCTTTTCCACTTCCCTCAGTCTCTCCATCCTTTCCTCTTCCCTCATCAGTCTCTCCATCCCTTTCCTCTTCCCTCCTCAGTCTCTCCATCCCTTTCCACTTCCCTCATCAGTCTCTCCTTCCATCCTTTCCCTCTCCTGTACCCTCCGTCTCTCCATCCCTTTCCACTTCCCTCATCAGCCTCTCCTTCCTTTTCCACTTCTCAGTCCCTCCATCCCTTTCCTCTTCCCTCCTCAGTCTTTCCATCCCTTTCCACTTCCCTCAGTCCCTCCTTCCCATTCCTCTTCCCTCATCAGTATCTCCATCCCTTTCCACTTCCCTCATCAGTCTCTCCATCCTTTTCCACTTCCCTCATCAGTCTCTCCATCCCTTTCCCCTTCCCTCAGTCTCTCCATCCCTTTCCACTTCCCTCATCAGTCTCTCCATCCCTTTCCTCTTCCCTCCTCAGTCTCTCCATCCCTTTCCTCTTCCCTCCTCAGTCTCTCCATCTCTTTCCACTTCCCTCATCAGTATCTCCATCCCTTTCCACTTCCCCAGTTTCCATCCCTTTCCCTCCTCAGTCTCTCCATCCCTTTCCTCTTCCCTCCTCAGTCTCTCCATCCCTTTCCTCTTCCCTCCTCTGTCTCTCCATCCCTTTCCACTTCCCCTCAGTCTCTCCATCCTTTCCACTTCCCTCAGTCTCTCCATCCCTTTCCACTTCCCTCATCAGTCTCTCCATCCTTTTCCACTTCCCTCAGTCAGTCTCTCCATCCTTTTCCACTTCCCTCATCAGTCTCTCCATCCTTTTCCACTTCCCTCATCAGTCTCTCCATCCTTTTCCACTTCCCTCATCAGTCTCTCCATCCTTTTCCTCTTCCCTCATCAGTCTCTCCATCCTTTCCACTTCCCTCCTCAGTATCTCCATCCCTTTCCACTTCCCCAGTCTTCCATCCCTTTCTCCATCCTTTTCCACTTCCCTCATCAGTCTCTCCATCCTTTTCCACTTCCCTCATCAGTCTCTCCATCCCTTTCCACTTCCCTCATCAGTCTCTCCATCCTTTTCCTCTTCCCTCTCAGTCTCTCCATCCTTTTCCTCTTCCCTCCTCAGTATCTCTCCTTTCCTCAGTATCTCCATCCCTTTCCCTTCCCTCTCAGTCTCTCCATCCCTTTCCACTTCCCTCATCAGTCTCCATCCTTTTCCCTTTCCTCTTCCCTCCCCTCATCAGTCATTCTTTTCACTTCCCTCCTTTTTCCTCTTCCCTCCTCAGTCTCTCCATCCCTTTCCACTTCCCTCATCAGTCTCTCCATCCTTTTCCACTTCCCTCAGTCTCTCATCCTTTTCCACTTCCCTCATCAGTCTCTCCACTTCCCTTTCCTCCCTTTCCTCTTCCCTCCTCAGTCTCTCCATCCCTTTCCACTTCCCTCATCAGTCTCCTTCCCTTTCCTCTTCCCTCCTCAGTATCTCCATCCCTTTCCACTTCCCTCATCAGTCTCTCCATCCCTTTCCACTTCCCTCATCAGTCTCCTTCCCTTTCCACTTCCCTCATCAGTCTCCTTCCCTTTCCACTTCCCTCAGTCTCTCCATCCTTTTCCAAGTCCCTCAGTCTCTCCATCCTTTTCCTCTTCACTCCTCAGTCTTTCCATCCCTTTCCACTTCCCTCCTCAGTATCTCCTTCCCTTTCCACTTCCCTCATCAGTCTCACCATCCTTTTCCTCTTCCCTCCTCAGTCTTTCCATCCCTTTCCACTTCCCTCCTCAGTATCTCCTTCCCTTTCCTCTTCCCTCAGTCAGTCTCATCCTTTCCCTTCCCTCATCAGTATCTCCATCCCTTTCCACTTCCCTCAGTCTCTCCATCCCTTTCCACTTCCCTCATCAGTCTCTCCATCCCTTTCCACTTCCCTCATCAGTCTCTCCATCCTTTTCCACTTCCTCATCAGTCTCTCCATCCTTTTTTTCCATCAGTCTCCCTCCCTCTTCTCACCATCTCCTGTACCCTCTTCTCCATTCCTTTTCCCTCCCTCAGTCTCTCCTTCCTTTTCCACTTCCCTCAGTCTCTCCATCCCTTTCCACTTCCCTCATTCTCTCCATCCTTTTCCCTCCCTCAGTCTCTCCATCCCTTTCCACTTCCCTCATCAGTCTCTCCATCCCTTTCCACTTCCCTCATCAGTCTCTCCATCCCTTTCCACTTCCCTCATCAGTCTCTCCATCCTTTCCACTTCCCTCATCAGTCTCTCCATCCCTTTCCACTTCCCTCATCAGTCTCTCCATCCCTTTCCACTTCCCTCCCTCATCCCTTTCCTCTTCCCTCCTCAGTCTCTCCATCCCTTTCCACTTCCCTCAGTCTCTCCATCAATTCCCTCATCAGTCTCTCCTTCTCACCCATCTCCACCCCTCTGTCTCTCCATCCCTTTCCACTTCCCTCTCAGTCTCTCCATCCTTTTCCTCTTCCCTCCTCAGTATCTCCATCCCTTTCCACTTCCCTCAGTATCTCCATCCCTTTCCACTTCCCTCAGTCTCTCCATCCTTTTCCTCTTCCCTCAGTCTCTCCATCCTTTTCCTCTTCCCTCCTCAGTATCTCCATCCCTTTCCACTTCCCTCAGTATCTCCATCCCTTTCCACTTCCCTCTGTCTCTCCATCCTTTCCACTTCCCTCATCAGTCTCTCCATCCTTTTCCACTTCCCTCAGTCTCTTCATCCTTTTCCACTTCCCTCATCAGTCTCTCATTCCTTTTCCACTTCCCTCAGTCTCTCCTTCCTTTTCCACTTCCCTCAGTCTCCCCATCCTTTCCTCTTCCCTCCTCAGTCTCTCCATCCCTTTCCTCTTCCCTCCTCTGTCTCTCCATCCCTTTCCACTTCCCTCATCAGTCTCTCCATCCTTTTCCACTTCCCTCAGTCTCTCCATCCCTTTCCACTTCCCTCATCAGTCTCTCCATCCTTTTCCACTTCCCTCAGTCTCTTCATCCTTTTCCACTTCCCTCATCAGTCTCTCCATCCTTTTCCACTTCCCTCATCAGTCTCTCCATCCTTTTCCACTTCCCTCATCAGTCTCTCCATCCTTTTCCTCTTCCCTCATCAGTCTCTCCATCCTTTTCCTCTTCCCTCCTCAGTATCTCATCCCTTTCCACTTCCCTCAGTATCTCCATCCCTTTCCCTTCCCTCAGTCTCTCCATCCCTTTCCACTTCCCTCATCAGTCCATCCTCCACTTGCCTCCTTTCCCTTTTCCCTTCCCTCATCAGTCTCTCCATCCTTTTCCACTTCCCTCATCAGTCTCTCCATCCTTTTCCACTTCCCTCATCAGTCTCCTTTTCCACTTCCCTCATCAGTCTCTCCATCCTTTTCCTCTTCCTCTCAGTCTCTCCATCCTTTTCCTCTTCCCTCCTCAGTATCTCCATCCCTTTCCACTTCCCTCAGTATCTCCATCCTTTCCACTTCCCTCTGTCTCTCCATCCTTTCCACTTCCCTCATCAGTCTCTCCATCCTTTTCCACTTCCCTCAGTCTCTTCATCCTTTTCCACTTCCCTCTCAGTCTCTCATTCCTTTTCTCCCTCAGTCTCTCCTTTCCACTTCCCTCCTCAGTCTCTCCATCCCTTTCCACTTCCCTCATCAGTCTCATCCTTTTCCATCCTCTTTCCACTTCCCTCATCAGTCTCTCCTTCCTTTTCCACTTCCCTCAGTCTCCCCCTCCTTTCCTCTTCCCTCCTCAGTATCTCCATCCCTTTCCACTTCCCTCATCAGTCTCTCCATCCTTTTCCACTTCCCTCAGTCTCTTCATCTCCACTTCCCCCAGTTTCCTTCCTTTTCCCTCCCTCAGTCTCTCCATCCCTTTCCTCTTCCCTCCTCAGTATCTCCATCCTTTCCACTTCCCTCATCAGTCTCCTTCCCTTTCCTCTTCCCTCCTCAGTATCTCCATCCCTTTCCACTTCCCTCATCAGTCATCTTTCCATCCTCTTTCCACTTCCCTCATCAGTCTCCTTCCCTTTCCACTTCCCTCAGTCTCTCCATCCTTTTCCAAGTCCCTCAGTCTCTCCATCCTTTTCCTCTTCCCTCCTCAGTCTTTCCATCCCTTTCCACTTCCCTCCTCAGTATCTCCTTCCCTTTCCACTTCCCCTCAGTCTCATCCTTTTCCTCTTCCATCCCCTTTTCCCTTTCCACTTCCCTCAGTCTCTCCATCCCTTTCCACTTCCCTCATCAGTCTCTCCATCCTTTTCTACTTCCCTCATCAGTCTCTCCATCCTTTTCCTCATCAGTCTCTCCTTCCCACTCCTTCTCACCCATCTCCTGTACCCTCTGTCTCTCATTCCTTTTCCACTTCCCTCAGTCTCTCCATCCCTTTCCACTTCCCTCATCAGTCTCTCCATCCTTTTCCACTTCCCTCAGTATCTCCATCCCTTTCCACTTCCCTCCTCAGTATCTCCATCCCTTTCCACTTCCCTCATCAGTCTCTCCATCCCTTTCCACTTCCCTCATCAGTCTCTCCATCCCTTTCCACTTCCCTCAGTCTCTCCATCCCTTTCCACTTCCCTCATCAGTCTCTCCATCCCTTTCCACTTCCCTCATCAGTCTCTCCATCCCTTTCCTCTTCCCTCCTCAGTATCTCCATCCCTTTCCACTTCCCTCAGTCTCTCCATCCCATTCCACTTCCCTCATCAGTCTCTCCTTCTCACCCATCTCCTGTACCCCTCTGTCTCTCCATCCCTTTCCACTTCCCTCATCAGTCTCTCCATCCTTTTCCTCTTCCCTCCTCAGTATCTCCATCCCTTTCCACTTCCCTCAGTATCTTCCCTTTCCACTTCCCTCAGTCTCTCCATCCCTTTCCACTTCCCTCATCAGTCTCTCCATCCTTTTCCACTTCCCTCAGTCTCTTCATCCTTTTCCACTTCCCTCATCAGTCTCTCCATCCTTTTCCTCTTCCCTCATCAGTCTCTCCATCCTTTTCCTCTTCCCTCCTCAGTATCTCCATCCTTTCCACTTCCCTCAGTATCTCCATCCTTTCCACTTCCCTCCTCTCCATCCCTTTCTTCCCTCATCAGTCTCTCCATCCTTTTCCACTTCCCTCAGTCTCTTCATCCTTTTCCACTTCCCTCATCAGTCTCCATTCCTTTTCCACTTCCCTCAGTCTCTCCTTCCTTTTCCACTTCCCTCAGTCTCCCCCTCCCTTTCCTCTTCCCTCCTCAGTCTCTCCATCCCTTTCCTCTTCCCTCCTCTGTCTCTCCATCCCTTTCCTTCCCTCATCAGTCTCTCCATCCTTTTCCACTTCCCTCAGTCTCTCCATCCCTTTCCACTTCCCTCATCAGTCTCTCCATCCTTTTCCACTTCCCTCAGTCTCTTCATCCTTTTCCACTTCCCTCTCAGTCTCTCCATCCTTTTCCACTTCCCTGATCAGTCTCTCCATCCTTTTCCACTTCCCTCATCAGTCTCTCCATCCTTTCCTCTTCCCTCATCAGTCTCTCCATCCTTTTCCTCTTCCCTCCTCAGTATCTCCATCTCCATCCCTCAGTATTCCATCCTTCCCTCCCTCAGTCTCTCCATCCCTTTCCACTTCCCTCATCAGTCTCTCCATCCTTTTCCACTTGCCTCAGTCTCTTCATCCTTTTCCACTTCCCCATCAGTCTCTCCATCCTTTTCCACTTCCCTCAGTCTCTCCATCCTTTTCCACTTCCCTCTCAGTCTCTCCATCCCTTTTCCTCTTCCCTCATCAGTCTCTCCATCCTTTTCCTCTTCCCTCATCAGTCTCTCCATCCTTTTCCTCTTCCCTCCTCAGTATCTCCATCCCTTTCCACTTCCCTCAGTATCTCATCCCTTTCCACTTCCCTCTGTCTCTCCATCCCTTTCCACTTCCCTCATCAGTCTCTCCATCCTTTTCCACTTCCCTCAGTTCTTCATCCTTTTCCACTTCCCTCATCAGTCTCTCATTCCTTTTCCACTTCCCTCTCTCCATCCTTTCCTCTTCCCTCCTCAGTCTCTCCATCCCTTTCCACTTCCCTCATCAGTCTCTCCATCCTTTTCCACTTCCCTCAGTCTCTTCATCCTTTTTTCCAGTCTTCCTTCCCTCAGTCCCTCTCCCCATCCCTTTCCTCTTCCCTCCTCAGTATCTCCATCCCTTTCCACTTCCCTCATCAGTCTCTTCCCTTTCCTCTTCCCTCCTCTTCTCCCCTTTCCACTTCCCTCATCAGTCTCTCCATCCCTTTCCACTTCCCTCATCAGTCTCCTTCCCTTTCCACTTCCCTCATCAGTCTCCTTCCCTTTCCACTTCCCTCAGTCTCTCCATCCTTTTCCAAGTCCCTCAGTCTCTCCATCCTTTTCCTCTTCCCTCCTCAGTCTTTCCATCCCTTTCCACTTCCCTCCTCAGTATCTCCTTCCTTTCCACTTCCCTCATCAGTCTCACCATCCTCCAGTCTTTCCCTTTCCACTTCCCTCCTCAGTCTCTCCTTCCTTTCCTCTTCCCTCAGTATCTCCATCCCTTTCCACTTCCCTCATCAGTATCTCCATCCTTTCCACTTCCCTCAGTCTCTCCATCCCTTTCCACTTCCCTCATCAGTCTCTCCATCCCTTTCCCTTCCCTCATCAGTCTCTCCATCCTTTTCTACTTCTCTCATCAGTCTCTCCATCCCTTTCCACTTCCCTCATCAGTCTCTCCATCCCTTTCCTCTTCCCTCCTCAGTATCTCCATCCCTTTCCACTTCCCTCAGTCTCTCCATCCCATTCAATTCCCTCATCAGTCTCTCCTTCTCACCCATCTCCTGTACCCCTCTGTCTCTCCATCCCTTTCCACTTCCCTCATCAGTCTCCTTCCTTTCCACTTCCCTCATCAGTCTCCTTCCCTTTCCACTTCCCTCAGTCTCTCCATCCTTTTCCAAGTCCCTCAGTCTCTCCATCCTTTTCCTCTTCCCTCCTCAGTCTTTCCATCCCTTTCCACTTCCCTCCTCAGTATCTCCTTCCCTTTCCACTTCCCTCATCAGTCTCACCATCCTTTTCCTCTTCCCTCCTCAGTCTTTCCATCCCTTTCCACTTCCCTCCTCAGTATCTCCTTCCCTTTCCACTTCCCTCAGTCTCTCCATCCTTTTCTACTTCCCTCATCAGTCTCTCCATCCTTTTTCCTCATCAGTCTCTCCTTCCCCTCCTTCTCACCCATCTCCTACCCTCTGTCTCTCATTCCTTTTCCACTTCCCTTTCTCCTTCCTTTTCCACTTCCCTCAGTCTCTCCATCCCTTTCCACTTCCCTCATCAGTCTCTCCATCCTTTTCCACTTCCCTCAGTATCTCCATCCCTTTCACTTCCCTCTCAGTATCTCCATCCTTTCCACTTCCCTCAGTCTCTCCATCCCTTTCCACTTCCCTCATCAGTCTCTCCATCCTTTCCACTTCCCTCATCAGTCTCTCCATCCCTTTCCACTTCCCTCTCAGTCTCTCCATCCTTTCCACTTCCCTCATCAGTCTCTCCATCCCTTTCCTCTTCCCTCCTCAGTCTCTCCATCCCTTTCCACTTCCCTCAGTCTCTCCATCTCTTTCCACTTCCCTCATCAGTATCTCCATCCCTTTCCACTTCCCTCAGTCTCTCCATCCCTTTCCACTTCCCTCAGTCTCTCCATCCCTTTCCTCTTCCCTCAGTCTCTCCATCCCTTTCCTCTTCCCTCCTCTGTCTCTCCATCCCTTTCCACTTCCCTCAGTCTCTCCATCCTTTTCCACTTCCCTCAGTCTCTCCATCCCTTTCCACTTCCCTCATCAGTCTCTCCATCCTTTTCCACTTCCCTCAGTCTCTTCATCCTTTTCCACTTCCCTCATCAGTCTCTCCATCCTTTTCCACTTCCCTCAGTCTCTCCATCCTTTTCCACTTCCCTCATCAGTCTCTCCATCCTTTTCCTCTTCCCTCAGTCTCTCCATCCTTTTCCTCTTCCCTCCTCAGTATCTCCATCCCTTTCCACTTCCCTCAGTATCTCCATCCCTTTCCACTTCCCTCAGTCTCTCCATCCCTTTCCACTTCCCTCATCAGTCTCTCCATCCCTTTCCACTTGCCTCAGTCTCTTCATCCTCTCCATCCTTTTCCACTTCCCTCAGTCTCTCCATCCTTTTCCACTTCCCTCATCAGTCTCTCCATCCTTTTCCTCTTCCCTCATCAGTCTCTCCATCCTTTTCCTCTTCCCTCCAGTCTCTCCATCCTTTTCCTCTTCCCTCCTCAGTATCTCCATCCTTTCCACTTCCCTCAGTATCTCATCCCTTTCCATCCCTCTGTCTCTCCATCCCTTTCCACTTCCCTCATCAGTCTCTCCATCCTTTTCCACTTCCCTCAGTCTCTTCATCCTTTTCCACTTCCCTCATCAGTCCTCATTCCTTTTCCACTTCCCTCAGTCTCTCCTTTCCTCTTCCCTCCTCAGTCTCTCCATCCCTTTCCACTTCCCTCATCAGTCTCTCCATCCTTTTCCACTTCCCTCAGTCTCTTCATCCTTTTCCACTTCCCTCATCAGTCTCTCCTTCCTTTTCCACTTCCCTCAGTCTCTCCATCCCTTTCCTCTTCCCTCCTCAGTATCTCCATCCCTTTCCACTTCCCTCATCAGTCTCCTTCCTTTCCTCTTCCCTCCTCAGTATCTCCATCCCTTTCCACTTCCCTCATCAGTCTCTCCATCCCTTTCCACTTCCCTCATCAGTCTCTTCCCTTTCCACTTCCCTCATCAGTCTCCTTCCCTTTCCACTTCCCTCAGTCTCTCCATCCTTTTCCAGTCCCTCAGTCTCTCCATCCTTTTCCTCTTCCTCCTCAGTCTTTCCATCCCTTTCCACTTCCCTCCTCAGTATCTCCTTCTTTCCACTTTCCATCCTTTCCTCTTCCCTCCTCAGTCTTTCTCCCTTTCCACTTCCCTCCTCAGTATCTCCTTCCCTTTCCTCTTCCCTCAGTATCTCCATCCCTTTCCACTTCCCTCATCAGTATCTCCACTTTCCCTTCCCTCAGTCTCTCCATCCTTTCCACTTCCCTCAGTCAGTCTCTCCATCCCTTTCCACTTCCCTCATCAGTCTCTCCATCCTTTTCCACTTCTCTCAGTCTCTCCATCCCTTTCCACTTCCCTCATCAGTCTCTCCATCCCTTTCCTCTTTCCTCAGTATCTCCATCCCTTTCACTTCCCTCAGTCTCTCCATCCCCCAATTCCCTCATCAGTCTCTCCTTCTCACCCATCTCCTGTACCCCTCTGTCTCTCCATCCCTTTCCACTTCCCTCATCAGTCCCTTTCCACTTCCCTCATCAGTCTCCTTCCCTTTCCACTTCCCTCAGTCTCTCCATCCTTTTCCAAGTCCCTCAGTCTCTCCATCCTTTTCCTCTTCCCTCCTCAGTCTTTCCATCCCTTTCCACTTCCCTCCTCAGTATCTCCTTCCCTTTCACTTCCCTCCATCCATCCTTTTCCTCTTCCCTCCTCAGTCTTTCCATCCCTTTCCACTTCCCTCCTCAGTATCTCCATCCTTTTCCACTTCCCTCAGTCTCTCCATCCTTTTCTCTTCTCTCATCAGTCTCTCCATCCTTTTCCTCATCAGTCTCTCCTTTCCTTCTCACCCATCTCCTGTACCCTCTGTCTCCATCCTTTTCCACTTCCCTCAGTCTCCTTCCTTTTCCACTTCCCTCAGTCTCTCCATCCCTTTCCACTTCCCTCATCAGTCTCTCCATCCTTTCCACTTCCCTCAGTATCTCCATCCCTTTCCCTTCCCTCCTCAGTATCTCCATCCCTTTTCCTCTCTCTCCATCCTTTCTCCCTCCATCCCTTTCCACTTCCTCATCAGTCTCTCCATCCCTTTCCACTTCCCTCATCAGTCTCTCCATCCCTTTCAACTTCCCTCATCAGTCTCTCCATCCCTTTCCTCTTCCCTCCTCAGTATCTCCATCCTTTCCACTTCCCTCAGTCTCTCCATCCCATTCCTTTCCAGTCTTCCTTCTCACCCATCTCACCCCTCTGTCTCTCCATCCCTTTCCACTTCCCTCATCAGTCTCTCCATCCTTTTCCTCTTCCCTCCTCAGTATCTCCATCCCTTTCCACTTCCCTCAGTATCCCTTTCCACTTCCCTCAGTCTCTCCATCCATTCCACTTCCCTCATCAGTCTCTCCATCTCCTTTTCCACTTCCCTCAGTCTCTTCATCCTTTTCCACTTCCTCTCAGTCTCTCCATCCTTTTCCTCTTCCCTCATCAGTCTCTCCATCCTTTTCCTCTTCCCTCCTCAGTATCTCCATCCCTTTCCACTTCCCCCTCATCCCTTTTTCAGTCTCTCCATCCCTTTCCACTTCCCTCATCAGTCTCTCCATCCTTTTCCACTTCCCTCAGTCTCTTCATCCTTTTCCACTTCCCTCATCAGTCTCTCATTCCTTTTCCACTTCCCTCAGTCTCTCCCTTTTCACTTCCCTCAGTCTCCCCCTCCCTTTCCACCTCCTCAGTCTCTCCATCCCTTTCCTCTTCCCTCCTCTGTCTCTCCATCCCTTTCCACTTCCCTCATCAGTCTCTCCATCCCTTTTCCACTTCCCTCAGTCTCTCCATCCCTTTCCACTTCCCTCATCAGTCTCTCCATCCTTTTCCACTTCCCTCAGTCTCTTCATCCTTTTCCACTTCCCTCATCAGTCTCTCCATCCTTTTCCACTTCCCTCAGTCTCTCCATCCTTTTCCACTTCCCTCATCAGTCTCTCCATCCTTTTCCTCTTCCCTCATCAGTCTCTCCATCCTTTTCCTCTTCCCTCCTCAGTATCTCCATCCTTTCCACTTCCCTCAGTATCTCCATCCCTTTCTTCCCTCAGTCTCTCCATCCCATTCCACTTCCCTCATCAGTCTCTCCATCCTTTTCCACTTCCCTCAGTCTCTTCATCCTTTTCCACTTCCCTCATCAGTCTCTCCATCCTTTTCCACTTCCCTCAGTCTCTCCATCCTTTTCCACTTCCCTCATCAGTCTCTCCATCCTTTTCCTCTTCCCTCATCAGTCTCTCCATCCTTTTCCTCTTCCCTCTCAGTCTCTCCATCCTTTTCCTCTTCCCTCCTCAGTATCTCCATCCCTTTCCACTTCCCTCAGTATCTCCATCCCTTTCCACTTCCCTCAGTCTCTCCATCCCCTTCCACTTCCCTCATCAGTCTCTCCATCCTTTTCCACTTCCCTCAGTCTCTCCATCCTTTTCCACTTCCCTCATCAGTCTCTCATTCCTTTTCCACTTCCCTCAGTCTCCCCCTCCCTTTCCTCTTCCCTCCTCAGTCTCTCCATCCCTTTCCACTTCCCTCATCAGTCTCTCCATCCTTTTCCACTTCCCTCAGTCTCTTCATCCTTTTCCACTTCCCTCATCAGTCTCTCCTTCCTTTTCCACTTCCCTCAGTCTCCCCCTCCTTTCCTCTTCCCTCCTCAGTATCTCCATCCCTTTCCACTTCCCTCATCAGTCTCCTTCCCTTTCCTCTTCCCTCCTCAGTATCTCCATCCCTTTCCACTTCCCTCATCAGTCTCTCCATCCCTTTCCACTTCCCTCATCAGTCTCCTTCCTTTCCCTTTTCAGTCTTCCTTTCCACTTCCCTCAGTCTCTCCATCCTTTTCCAAGTCCCTCAGTCTCTCCATCCTTTTCCTCTTCACTCCTCAGTCTTTCCATCCCTTTCCACTTCCCTCCTCAGTATCTCCTTCCCTTTCCACTTCCCTCATCAGTCTCACCATCCTTTTCCTCTTCCCTCCTCAGTCTTTCCATCCCTTTCCACTTCCCTCCTCAGTATCTCCTTCCCTTTCCTCTTCCCTCAGTATCTCCATCCCTTTCCACTTCCCTCATCAGTCTCCATCCCTTTCCACTTCCCTTTCTCCATCCCTTTCCACTTCCCTCATCAGTCTCTCCATCCTTTCCACTTCCCTCATCAGTCTCTCCATCCTTTTCACTTCCTCATCAGTCTCTCCATCCCTTTCCACTTCCCTCATCAGTCTCTCCATCCCTTTCCTCTTCCCTCCTCAGTATCTCCATCCCTTTCCACTTCCCTCAGTCTCTCCATCCCATTCAATTCCCTCATCAGTCTCTCCTTCTCACCCATCTCCTACCCCTCTGTCTCTCCATCCCTTTCCACTTCCCTCATCAGTCTCCTTCTTTCTTCCCCATCAGTCTTTCCCTTTCCACTTCCCTCAGTCTCTCCATCCTTTTCCACTTCCCTCAGTCTCTCCATCCTTTTCCTCTTCCTCCTCAGTCTTTCCATCCCTTTCCACTTCCCTCTCAGTATCTCCTTCCTTTCCACTTCCCTCATCAGTCTCACCATCCTTTTCCTCTTCCCTCAGTCTTTCCCCTTTCCACTTCCCTCCTCAGTATCTCCATCCTTTTCCACTTCCCTCAGTCTCTCCATCCTTTTCTACTTTTCCAGTCTTCCATCCTTTTCCTCATCAGTCTCTCCTTCCATCCTTTCCACTTCCTACCCTCTGTCATTCTTTTCCACTTCCCTCAGTCTTCCTTCCTTTTCCACTTCCCTCAGTCTCTCCATCCCTTTCCACTTCCCTCATCAGTCTCTCCATCCTTTTCCACTTCCTCAGTATCTCCATCCTTTCCACTTCCCTCCTCAGTATCTCCATCCCTTTCCACTTCCCTCAGTCTCTCCATCCCTTTCCACTTCCCTCATCAGTCTCTCCATCCCTTTCCACTTCCCTCATCAGTCTCTCCATCCCTTTCCACTTCCCTCATCAGTCTCTCCATCCCTTTCCACTTCCCTCATCAGTCTCTCCATCCCTTTCCTCTTCCCTCCTCAGTATCTCCATCCCTTTCCACTTCCCTCAGTCTCTCCATCCCATTCCACTTCCCTCATCAGTCTCTCCTTCTCACCCATCTCCTGTACCCCTCTGTCTCTCCATCCCTTTCCACTTCCCTCATCAGTCTCTCCATCCCAGTATCTCCATCCCTTTCCACTTCCCTCAGTATCTCCATCCCTTTCCACTTCCCTCAGTCTCTCCATCATTCCACTTCCCTCATCAGTCTCTCCATCCTTTTCCACTTCCCTCAGTCTCTTCATCCTTTTCCACTTCCCTCATCAGTCTCTCCATCCTTTTCCTCTTCCCTCATCAGTCTCTCCATCCTTTTCCTCTTCCCTCCTCAGTATCTCCATCCTTTCCACTTCCCTCAGTATCTCCATCCCTTTCCACTTCCCTCTGTCTCTCCATCCCTTTCCACTTCCCTCATCAGTCTCTCCATCCTTTTCCACTTCCCTCAGTCTCTTCATCCTTTTCCACTTCCCTCATCAGTCTCTCATTCCTTTTCCACTTCCCTCAGTCTCTCCTTCCTTTTCCACTTCCCTCAGTCTCCCCCTCCCTTTCCTCACCTCCTCAGTTCTCCATCCCTTTCCTCTTCCCTCCTCTGTCTCTCCATCCCTTTCCACTTCCCTCATCAGTCTCTCCATCCTTTTCCACTTCCCTCAGTCTCTCCATCCTTTCCACTTTCCAGTCTCTCCCCTTTTCCACTTCCCTCAGTCTCTTCATCCTTTTCCACTTCCCCATCAGTCTCTCCATCCCCTTTTCCACTTCCCTCATCAGTCTCTCCATCCTTTTCCACTTCCCCATCAGTCTCTCCATCCTTTTCCTCTTCCCTCATCAGTCTCTCCATCCTTTTCCTCTTCCTTTCCATCCTTTCCTCCTCAGTATCTCCATCCCTTTCCACTTCCCTCAGTCTCTCCATCCCATTCTTCCCTCATCAGTCTCTCCATCCCTTTTCCCTTCCTCAGTCTCTCCATCCTTTTCCCTTTCCAGTCTCTCCATCCTTTTCCACTTCCCTCAGTCTCTCCATCCTTTCCACTTCCCTCATCAGTCTCTCCATCCTTTTCCACTTCCCTCATCAGTCTCTCCATCCTTTTCCTCTTTCTCAGTCTCTCCATCCTTTTCCTCTTCCTCCTCAGTATCTCCATCCCTTTCCACTTCCCTCCTCAGTCTCTCCCCTGTCTCTCCATCCCTTTCCACTTCCCTCATCAGTCTCTCCATCCTTTTCCACTTCCCTCAGTCTCTTCATCCTTTTCCACTTCTCATCAGTCTCTCCTTCCTTTCCACTTCCCTCAGTCTCTCCATCCCTTTCCTCTTCCCCCTCAGTCTCTCCATCCCTTTCCACTTCCCTCATCAGTCTCTCCATCCTTTTCCACTTCCCTCAGTCTCTCCATCCTTTTCCACTTCCCTCATCAGTCTCTCCTTCCTTTTCCACTTCCCTCAGTCTCCCCCTCCCTTTCCTCTTCCCTCCTCAGTATCTCCATCCCTTTCCACTTCCTCATCAGTCTCCTTTCCTCTTCCCTCCTCAGTTCTCCATCCCTTTCCCTTCCCTCATCAGTCTCTCCATCCCTTTCCACTTCCCCATCAGTCTCTCCCTTTCCCTTCCCTCATCAGTCTCCTTCCCTTTCCACTTCCCTCAGTCTCTCCATCCTTTTCCAAGTCCCTCAGTCTCTCCATCCTTTTCCTCTTCACTCCTCAGTCTTTCCATCCCTTTCCACTTCCCTCCTCAGTATCTCCTTCCCTTTCCACTTCCCTCATCAGTCTCACCATCCTTTTCCTCTTCCCTCCTCAGTCTTTCCATCCCTTTCCACTTCCCTCCTCAGTATCTCCTTCCCTTTCCTCTTCCCTCAGTATCTCCATCCCTTTCCACTTCCCTCATCAGTATCTCCATCCCTTTCCACTTCCCTCAGTCTCTCCATCCCTTTCCACTTCCCTCATCAGTCTCTCCATCCTTTTCTACTTCCCTCATCAGTCTCTCCATCCTTTTCCTCATCAGTCTCTCCATCCCTTTCCACTTCCCTCATCAGTCTCTCCATCCCTTTCCTCTTCCCTCCTCAGTATCTCCATCCCTTTCCACTTCCCTCAGTCTCTCCATCCCATTCCAATTCCCTCATCAGTCTCTCCTTCTCACCCATCTCCACCCCTCTGTCTCTCCATCCTTTCCACTTCCCTCATCAGTCTCTCCATCCTTTTCCTCTTCCCTCCTCAGTCCATCTCCACTTCCCTCTTCTCCATCCTTTCCCTTCCCTCAGTCTCTCCATCCCTTTCCACTTCCCTCATCAGTCTCTCATCCTTTTCCACTTCCCTTCTTCATCCTTTCCACTTCCCTCATCAGTCCCTCCATCCCTTTCCTCTTCCCTCCTCAGTCTCTCCATCCCTTTCCACTTCCCTCATCTCCATCCCTTTCCACTTCCCTCTGTATCTCCATCCCTTTCCACTTCCTCTCAGTCTCTCCATCCTCTTCCCCATCATCCTTTTCCACTTCCCTCATCAGTCTCTCATTCCTTTTCCACTTCCCTCAGTCTCTCCATCCCTTTCCACTTCCCTCAGTCTCTCTTTCTCTTCCCTTTCCATCCCTTTCCTCTTCCCTCCTCTGTCTCTCCATCCCTTTCCACTTCCCTCATCAGTCTCTCCATCCTTTTCCACTTCCCTCAGTCTCTCCATCCCTTTCCACTTCCCTCATCAGTCTCTCCATCCTTTTCCACTTCCCTTTCCATCCTTTTCTTCCCTCATCAGTCTCTCCATCCTTTTCCACTTCCCTGATCAGTCTCTCCATCCTTTTCCACTTCCCTCATCAGTCTCTCCATCCTTTTCCTCTTCCTCATCAGTCTCTCCATCCTTTTCCTCTTCCCTCCTCAGTATCTCCATCCCTTTTCAGTCTCTCCATCCCTTTCCACTTCCCTCAGTCTCTCCATCCCTTTCCACTTCCCTCATCAGTCTCTCCATCCTTTCTTGCCTCAGTCTCTTCATCCTTTTCCCTCATCAGTCTCTCCATCCTTTTCCCTCTCAGTCTCTCCATCCTTTTCCACTTCCCTCATCAGTCTCTCCATCCTTTTCCACTTCCCTCATCAGTCTCTCCATCCTTTTCCTCTTCCTCTCAGTCTCTCCATCCCTTTCCTCTTCCCTCCTCAGTATCTCCATCCCTTTCCACTTCCCTCAGTATCTCCATCCCTTTCCACTTCCCTCTGTCTCTCCATCCCTTTCCACTTCCCTCATCAGTCTCTCCATCCTTTTCCACTTCCTCAGTCTCCCATCCTTTTCCACTTCCCTCCTCCTTTTCCACTTCCCCAGTCTCTCCTCCTTTCCTCTTCCCTCCTCAGTCTCTCCATCCCTTTCCACTTCCCTCATCAGTCTCTCCATCCTTTTCCACTTCCCTCAGTCTCTTCATCCTTTCCTCTTTCAGTCTCTCCTTCCTTTTCCACTTCCCTCAGTCTCTCCATCCCTTTCCTCTTCCCTCTCAGTATCTCCATCCTTTCCACTTCCCTCATCAGTCTCCTTCCTTTCCTCTTCCCTCCTCAGTATCTCCATCCTTTCCACTTCCCTCATCAGTCTCTCCATCCCTTTCCACTTCCCTCATCAGTCTCCTTCCATCCTTTCCACTTCCCTCATCAGTCTCCTTCCCTTTCCACTTCCCTCAGTCTCTCCATCCTTTTCCAAGTCCCTCAGTCTCTCCATCCTTTTCCTCTTCCTCCTCAGTCTTTCCATCCCTTTCCACTTCCCTCCTCAGTATCTCCTTCCTTTCCACTTCCCTCATCAGTCTCACCATCCTTTCCTCTTCCCTCCTCAGTCTTTCCATCCCTTTCCACTTCCCTCCTCAGTATCTCCTTCCTTTCCTCTTCCTCAGTTTCCATCCCTTCCCTTCCCTCATCAGTATCTCCATCCTTTCCACTTCCCTCAGTCTCTCCATCCTTTCCACTTCCCTCATCAGTCTCTCCATCCTTTCCACTTCCCTCATCAGTCTCTCCATCCTTTTCACTTCCCTCATCAGTCTCTCCATCCTTTTCCTCATCAGTCTCTCCTTCCATCCTTCTCACCCATCTCATGTACCCTCTGTCTCTCATTCCTTTTCCACTTCCCTCAGTCTCTCCTTCCTTTCCACTTCCCTCCTCAGTATCTCCATCCTTTCCACTTCCCTCAGTCTCTCCATCCCTTTCCACTTCCCTCATCAGTCTCTCCATCCCTTTCCACTTCCCCATCAGTTCTCCATCCCTTTCCACTTCCCTCATCAGTCCTCTCCATCCTTTCCACTTCCCTCTCAGTCTCTCCATCCTTTCCTCTTCCCTCCTCAGTATCTCCATCCCTTTCCACTTCCCTCAGTCTCTCCATCCATTCAATTCCTTTCTCTCCTTCCCATCTCCACCCCTCTGTCTCTCCATCCCTTTCCACTTCCCTCATCAGTCTCTCCATCCTTTTCCTCTTCCCTCCTCAGTATCTCCATCCCTTTCCACTTCCCTTCCATCCTTTCCACTTCCCTCAGTCTCTCCATCCCTTTCCACTTCCCTCATCAGTCTCTCCATCCTTTTCCACTTCCCCAGTTTCCATCCTTCCCTCCCTCATCAGTCTCTCCATCCTTTTCCACTTCCTCATCAGTCTCTCCATCCTTTTCCTCTTCCCTCATCAGTCTCTCCATCCTTTTCCTCTTCCCTCCTCAGTATCTCCATCCCTTTCCACTTCCCTCAGTATCTCCATCCCTTTCCACTTCCCTCTGTCTCTCCATCCTTTCCACTTCCCTCATCAGTCTCTCCATCCTTTTCCACTTCCCTCAGTCTCTCCATCCTTTTCCACTTCCCTCAGTCTCCCCATCCCTTTCCTCTTCCCCTCAGTCTCTCCATCCCTTTCCACTTCCCTCTCAGTCTCTCAATCCCTTTCCTCTTCCCTCCTCAGTATCTCCATCCCTTTCCACTTCCCTCATCAGTCTCCTTCCTTTCCTCTTCCCTCCTCAGTATCTCCATCCCTTTCCACTTCCCTCATCAGTCTCTCCATCCCTTTCCACTTCCCTCATCAGTCTCCTTCCTTTCCACTTCCTCATCAGTCTCCTTCCTTTCCCTCCCTCAGTCTCTCCATCCTTTTCCAAGTCCTCAGTCTCTCCATCCTTTTCCTCTTCCCTCCTCAGTCTTTCCATCCCTTTCCACTTCCCTCCTCAGTATCTCCTTCCTCATCAGTCTCACCATCCTTTTCCTCTTCCCTCCTCAGTCTTTCCATCCCTTTCACTTCCCTCCTCAGTATCTCCTTCCTTTCCTATTCCCTCAGTATCTCCATCCCTTTCCACTTCCCTCATCAGTATCTCCATCCCTTTCCACTTCCCTCAGTCTCTCCATCCCTTTCCACTTCCCTCATCAGTCTCTCCATCCCTTTCCACTTCCCTCATCAGTCTCTCCATCCTTTTCCTTCCCCCAGTCTTCCATCCTTTTCCTCATCAGTCTCTCCTTCCATCCTTTTCTCCTGTCCCTCTGTCTCTCATTCCTTTTCCACTTCCCTCAGTCTCTCCTTCCTTTTCCACTTCCCTCAGTCTCTCCATCCCTTTCCACTTCCCTCATCAGTCTCTCCATCCTTTTCCACTTCCCTCAGTATCTCCATCCCTTTCCACTTCCCTCCTCAGTATCTCCATCCTTTCCACTTCCCTCATCAGTCTCTCCATCCCTTTCCACTTCCCTCATCAGTCTCTCCATCCTTTCCACTTCCCTCATCAGTCTCTCCATCCCTTTCCACTTCCCCTCAGTCTCTCCATCCCTTTCCACTTCCCTCATCAGTATCTCCATCCCTTTCCACTTCCCTCAGTCTCTCCATCCCTTTCCACTTCCCTCATCAGTCTCTCCTTCTCCATACCCCTCTGTCTCTCCATCCCTTTCCACTTCCCTCATCAGTCTCTCCATCCTTTTCCACTTCCCTCAGTCTCTCCTCCTTTCCACTTCCATCAGTCTCTCCATCCTTTTCCACTTCCCTCAGTCTCTCCATCCTTTTCCACTTCCCTCAGTCTCTCCATCCTTTTCCACTTCCCTCAGTCTCTCCATCCCTTTCCACTTCCCTCATCAGTCTCTCCTTCCTTTTCCACTTCCCTCAGTCTCTCCATCCTTTTCCTCTTCCCTCCTCAGTATCTCCATCCCTTTCCACTTCCCTCATCAGTCTCTCCCATCCTTCTCACCCATCTCCTCCCTCTGTCTCTCCATCCCTTTCCACTTCCCTCATCAGTCTCTCCTTCCTTTCCACTTCCCTTTTCAGTCTCTCCTTCCCTTTCCTCTTCCCTCCTCAGTATCTCCATCCCTTTCCACTTCCCTCCTCAGTCTCTCCATCCCTTTCCACTTCCTCTCAGTCTCTCCATCCCTTTCCACTTCCCTCATCAGTCTCTACATCCCTTTCCTCTTCCCTCCTCAGTATCTCCATCCCTTTCCACTTCCCTCATCAGTCTCTCCATCCCTTTCCACTTCCCTCATCAGTCTCTCCATCCCTTTCCACTTCCCTCATCAGTCTCTCCATCCCTTTCCACTTCCCTCATCAGTCTCTCCATCCCTTTCCACTTCCCTCATCAGTCTCTCCTTCCCATTCCTTCTCACCCATCTCCTGTACCCTCTGTCTCTCCATCCTTTTCCACTTCCATCAGTCTCTCCATCCTTTTCCACTTCCCTCAGTCTCTCCATCCTTTTCCACTTCCCTCAGTCTCTCCTTCCCTTTCCTCTTCCCTCATCAGTCTCTCCATCCCTTTCCACTTCCCTCAGTCTCTCCTTCCCTTTTCTCTTCCCTCCTCAGTATCTCCATCCCTTTCCACTTCCCTCATCAGTCTCTCCTTCCCTTTCCTCTTCCCTCATCAGTCTCTCCATCCCTTTCCACTTCCCTCATCAGTCTCTCCTTCCCACTCCTTCTCACCCATCTCCTGTACCCTCCGTCTCTCCATCCCTTTCCACTTCCCTCAGTCTCTCCATCCTTTTCTATTTCCCTCAGTTTCTCCTTCCCTTTCCACTTCCCTCATCAGCCTCTCCTTCCTTTTCCACTTCCCTCAGTCTCTCCATCCTTTTCCACTCTCTCAGTCTCTCCATCCCTTTCCTCTTCCCTCCTCAGTCTTTCCATCCCTTTCCACTTCCCTCAGTCCCTCCTTCCCTTTCCTCTTCCCTCATCAGTATCTCCATCCCTTTCCACTTCCCTCATCAGTCTCTCCATCCTTTTCCACTTCCCTCAGTCTCTCCATCCTTTTCCACTTCCATCAGTCTCTCCATCCTTTTCCACTTCCCTCAGTCTCTCCATTCCTTTCCACTTCCCTCATCAGTCTCTCCTTCCTTTTCAACTTCCCTCAGTCTCTCCATCCTTTTCCTCTTCCCTCATCAGTCTCTCCATCTCACCCATCTCCTGTACCCTCTGTCTCTCCATCGCTTTCCACTTCCCTCATCAGTCTCTCCATCCTTTTCCACTTCCCTCAGTCTCTCCTTCCCTTTCCACTTCCCTCATCAGTATCTCCATCCCTTTCCACTTCCCTCATCAGTCTCTCCATCCTTTTCCACTTCCCTCAGTCTCTCCTTCCCTTTCCACTTCCCTCATCAGTATCTCCATCCCTTTCCACTTCCCTCAGTCTCTCCATCCTTTTCCACTTCCCCTCTTCCATCCTTTTCCACTTCCCTCTGTCTCTCCATCCTTTTCCACTTCCCTCAGTCTCTCCATCCTTTTCCACTTCCCCTCAGTCTCTCCATCCCTTTCCACTTCCCTCATCAGTATCTCCATCCCTTTCCACTTCCCTCATCAGTATCTCCATCCTTTCCACTTCCCTCATCAGTATCTCCATCCCTTTCCACTTCCCTCATCAGTCTCTCCATCCTTTTCCACTTCCCTCAGTCTCTCCATCCTTTTCCACTTCTCAGTCTTCATCCTTTTCACTTCCCTCAGTCTCTCCATCCTTTTCCTCTTCCCTCATCAGTCTCTCCATCCCTTTCCTCTTCCCTCCTCAGTATCTCCATCCCTTTCCACTTCCCTCATCAGTCTCTCCATCCCTTTCCACTTCCCTCATCAGTCTCTCCATCCCTTTCCACTTCCCTCATCAGTCTCTCCATCCCTTTCCACTTCCCTCATCAGTCATCCCTTTCCACTTCCCTCATCAGTCTCTCCTTCCTTCTCACCCATCTCTCCTCTGTCTCTCCATTCTTTTCCACTTCCTCAGTCTCTCCATCCTTTTCCACTTCCCTCAGTCTCTCCATCCTTTTCCACTTCCCTCAGTCTCTCCTTCCCTTTCCTCTTCCCTCATCAGTCTCTCCTTCCCTTTCCACTTCCCTCAGTCTCTTCCTTTCCTCTTTCCAGTATCTTCCCTTTCACTTCCCTCATCAGTCTCCCTTCCCTTTCCTCTTCCCTCATCAGTCTCTCCATCCCTTTCCACTTCCCTCATCAGTCACTCTTCTCCTTTCCATCTCCTTACCCTCCGTCTCTCCATCCCTTTCCACTTCCCTCAGTCTCTCCATCCTATTTCCCTCAGTTTCTTCTTCCTTTCCACTTCCCTCATCAGCCTCTCCTTCCTTTTCCACTTCCCTCAGTCTCTCCATCCTTTTCCACTTCTCTCAGTCTCTCATCCTTTCCTCTTTTCAGTCTTTCCATCCCTTTCCACTTCCCTCAGTCCCTCCTTCCCTTTCCTCTTCCCTCATCAGTATCTCCATCCCTTTCCACTTCCCTCATCAGTCTCCATCCTTTTCCCCTTCCATCCTTTTCCACTTCCATCAGTCTCTCCATCCTTTTCCACTTCCCTCAGTCTCTCCATTCCTTTCCACTTCCCTCATCAGTCTCTCCTTCCTTTTCCACTTCCCTCAGTCTCTCCATCCTTTTCCTCTTCCCTCATCAGTCTCTCCATCTCACCCATCTCCTGTACCCTCTGTCTCTCCATCGCTTTCCACTTCCCTCATCAGTCTCTCCATCCTTTTCCACTTCCCTCAGTCTCTCCTTCCCTTTCCACTTCCCTCATCAGTCTCTCCATCCCTTTCCACTTCCCTCATCAGTCTCTCCATCCTTTTCCACTTCCCTCAGTCTCTCCTTCCCTTTCCACTTCCCTCATCAGTATCTCCATCCCTTTCCACTTCCCTCATCAGTCTCTCCATCCTTTTCCACTTCCCTCAGTCTCTCCATCCTTTTCCACTTCCCTCAGTCTCTACATCCTTTTCCACTTCCCTCAGTCTCTCCATCCTTTTCCACTTCCTTCAGTCTCTACATCCTTTTCCACTTCCCTCAGTCTCTCCATTCCTTTCCACTTCCCTCATCAGTCTCTCCTTCCCTTTCCACTTCCATCAGTCTCTCCTTCCTTTTTCCACTTCCCTCAGTCTCTCCATCCTTTTCCTCTTCCCTCCTCAGTCTCTCCATCCCTTTCCACTTCCCTCATCAGTCTCTCCATCCCTTTCCTCTTCCCTCCTCAGTATCTCCATCCCTTTCCACTTCCCTCATCAGTCTCCTTCCCTTTCCTCTTCCCTCCTCAGTATCTCCATCCCTTTCCACTTCCCTCATCAGTCTCTCCATCCCTTTCCACTTCCCTCATCAGTCTCCTTCCCTTTCCACTTCCCTCATCAGTCTCTCCTTCCCTTTCCACTTCCCTCAGTCTCTCCATCCTTTTCCAAGTCCCTCAGTCTCTCCATCCTTTTCCTCTTCACTCCTCAGTCTTTCCATCCCTTTCCACTTCCCTCCTTATCTCCTTCCCTCATCAGTCTCACCATCCTTTTCCTCTTCCCTCCTCAGTCTTTCCATCCCTTTCCACTTCCCTCCTCAGTATCTCCTTCCCTTTCCTCTTCCCTCAGTATCTCCATCCCTTTCCACTTCCCTCATCAGTATCTCCATCCCTTTCCACTTCCCTCAGTCTCTCCATCCCTTTCCACTTCCCTCATCAGTCTCTCCTTCCCTTTCCACTTCCCTCATCAGTCTCTCCTTCCCTTTCCACTTCCCTCATCAGTCTCTCCATCCTTTCCACTTCCCTCATCAGTCTCTCCATCCCTTTCCTCTTCCCTCCTCAGTATCTCCATCCCTTTCCACTTCCCTCATCAGTCTCTCCATCCCTTTCCACTTCCCTCATCAGTCTCTCCATCCCTTTCCACTTCCCTCATCAGTCTCTCCATCCCTTTCCACTTCCCTCATCAGTCTCTCCATCCCTTTCCACTTCCCTCATCAGTCTCTCCTCCCATTCCATCCATCTCCTTACCCTCTGTCTTCCATCCTTTTCCCTTCCATCAGTCTCTCCATCCTTTTCCACTTCCCTCAGTCTCTCCATCCTTTTCCACTTCCCTCAGTCTCTCCTTCCCTTTCCTCTTCCCTCATCAGTCTCTCCTTCCTTTCCTCTTCCCTCAGTCTCTCCTTCCCTTTCCTCTTCCCTCCCTCAGTATCTCCATCCCTTTCCACTTCCCTCATCAGTCTCTCCTTCCCTTTCCTCTTCCTCATCAGTCTCTCCATCCCTTTCCACTTCCTCATCAGTCTCCTTCCTCCTTTTCCACTTCCCTCAGTCTCTCCATCCCTTTCCACTTCCCTCAGTCTCTCCATCCCTTTTCCAGTCTCTCCATCCCTTTCCACTTCCCTCTCAGCCTCTCCTTCCTTTTCCACTTCCAGTCTCTCCATCCTTTTCCTCAGTCTCTCCATCCCTTTCCTCTTCCCTCTCAGTCTTTCCATCCCTTTCCACTTCCCTCAGTCCCTCCTTCTTTCTCTTCCTCCTCAGTTTCCATCCCTTTCCACTTCCCTCATCAGTCTCTCCATCCCTTTCCACTTCCCTCATCAGTCTCTCCATCCCTTTCCACTTCCCTCATCAGTCTCTCCATCCCTTTCCACTTCCCTCATCAGTCTCTCCATCCCTTTCCACTTCCCTCATCAGTCTCTCCTTCCCATTCCTTCTCCATCTCCTGTCCTCTGTTCTCCATCCTTTTCCACTTCCATCAGTCTCTCCATCCTTTTCCACTTCCCTCAGTCTCTCCATCCCTTTCCACTTCCCTCAGTCTCTCCTTCCCTTTCCTCTTCCCTCATCAGTCTCTCCTTCCCTTTCCTCTTCCCTCAGTCTCTCCTTCCCCCTTCCCTCCTCAGTATCTCCATCCCTTTCCACTTCCCTCATCAGTCTCTCCTTCCTTTCCTCTTCCCTCATCAGTCTCTCCATCCCTTTCCACTTCCCTCATCAGTCTCCTTCCTCCTTTCACCCATCTCCTGTACCCTCCGTCTCTCCATCCCTTTCCACTTCCCTCAGTCTCTCCATCCTTTTTCTATTTCCCTCAGTCTCTCCATCCCTTTCCACTTCCCTCATCAGTCTCTCCTTCCTTTTCCACTTCCCTCAGTCTCTCCATCCTTTTCCACTTTCTCAGTCTCTCCATCCCTTTCCTCTTCCCTCCTCAGTCTTTCCATCCCTTTCCACTTCCCTCAGTCCCTCCTTCCCTTTCCTCTTCCCTCATCAGTATCTCCATCCCTTTCCACTTCCCTCATCAGTCTCTCCATCTTTTCCACTTCCCTCAGTCTCTCCATCCTTTTCCACTTCCATCCCTCCATCCTTTTCACTTCCCTCAGTCTCCATTCCTTTCCACTTCCCTCATTCCACTTCCCTCAGTCTCTCCATCCTTTTCCACTTCCCTCATCAGTCTCTCCATCTCACCCATCTCCTGTACCCTCTGTCTCTCCATCCTTTCCACTTCCCTCATCAGTCTCTCCATCCTTTCCACTTCCCTCAGTCTCTCCATCCCTTTCCACTTCCCTCCAGTTTCCATCCTTCACTTCCCTCATCAGTATCTCCATCCTTTCCACTTCCCTCATCAGTATCTCCATCCCTTTCCACTTCCCTCATCAGTATCTCCATCCCTTTCCACTTCCCTCATCAGTCTTCCATCCTTTTCCCTTCCCTCAGTCTCTCCATCCTTTTCCACTTCCCTCAGTCTCTCCATCCTTTCCACTTCCCTCAGTCTCTCATCTTTTCCATCCCTTTCCATTCCTTTCCCTCATCAGTCTCTCCATCCCTTTCCACTTCCCTCATCAGTATCTCCATCCCTTTCCACTTCCCTCATCAGTATCTCCATCCCTTTCCACTTCCCTCATCAGTATCTCCATCCCTTTCCACTTCCCTCATCCTCTCCATCCTTTTCCACTTCCCTCAGTCTCTCCATCCTTTTCCACTTCCCTCAGTCTCTCATCCTTTTCCACTTCCCTCAGTCTCTCCATCCTTTTCCTCTTCCCATCTTCTCCATCCCTTTCCTCTTCCCTCCTCAGTATCTCCATCCTTTCCACTTCCCTCATCAGTCTCTCCATCCTTTCCACTTCCCTCATCAGTCTCTCCATCCCTTTCCACTTCCCTCATCAGTCTCTCCATCCCTTTCCACTTCCCTCATCAGTCTCTCCATCCCTTTCCACTTCCCTCATCAGTCTCTCCTTCCCATTCCTTCTCACCCATCTCCTGTACCCTCTGTCTCTCCATCCTTTTCCACTTCCATCAGTCTCTCCATCCTTTTCCACTTCCCCAGTCTCTCCATCCTTTTCCTCTTCCCTCATCAGTCTCTCCTTCCTTTCCTCTTCCCTCAGTCTCTCCTTCCCTTTCCTCTTCCCTCCTCAGTATCTCCATCCTTTCCACTTCCCTCATCAGTCACTCCTTCCCTCCTTCTCACCCATCTCCTGTACCCTCGTCTCTCCATCCCTTTCCACTTCCCTCAGTCTCTCCATCCTTTTCTATTTCCCCAGTTTCTTCTTCCCTTTCCACTTCCCTCATCAGCCTCTCCTTCTTTTCCACTTCCCTCAGTCTTCCATCCTTTTCCCTTCTCTCAGTCTCTCCATCCCTTTCCTCTTTCCAGTCTTTCCATCCCTTTCACTTCCCTCAGTCCCTCCTTCCTTTCCTCTTCCCTCATCAGTATCTCCATCCCTTTCCACTTCCCTCATCAGTCTCTCCATCCTTTTCCACTTCCCTCAGTCTCTCCATCCTTTTCCACTTCCATCAGTCCATCCTTTTCCACTTCCTCAGTTTCCACTTCCCTCATCAGTCTCTACTTCCTCAACTTCCCTCAGTCTCTCCATCCTTTCCACTTCCCTCATCAGTCTCTCCTCACCCATCTCCTGTCTCTCTTTCCACTTCCCTCATCAGTCTCTCCATCCTTTTCCACTTCCCTCAGTCTCTCCATCCCTTTCCACTTCCCTCATCAGTCTCTCCATCCTTTCCACTTCCCTCTTCTCCATCCCTTTCCACTTCCCTCATCAGTCTCCATCCCTTTCCACTTCCCTCATCAGTATCTCCATCCCTTTCCACTTCCCTCATCAGTCTCTCCATCCTTTTCCACTTCCTCAGTCTCTCCATCCTTTTCCACTTCCCTCAGTCTCTACATCCTTTTCCACTTCCCTCAGTCTCTACATCCTTTTCCACTTCCCTCAGTCTCTCCATCCTTTTCCACTTCCCTCAGTCTCTCCATTCCTTTCCACTTCCCTCATCAGTCTCTCCTTCCCTTTCTCCATTCTCTTTCCTTTTCCCTTCCTCAGTCTCATCCTTTTCCCTTTTCAGTCTCTCCATCCCTTCCCTTCCCTCAGTCTCTTTCCACTTCCCTCATCTTCTCCATCCCTTTCCACTTCCCTCATCAGTCTCTCCATCCTTTTCCACTTCTCAGTCTCTCCATCCTTTTCCACTTCCCTCAGTCTCTCCATCCTTTTCCACTTCCCTCAGTCTTCCCTCATCCTTTCCCTTTCCCTTCCATCAGTCTCTCCTTCCTTTTCCACTTCCCTCAGTCTCTCCATCCCTTTCCACTTCCCTCATCAGTCTCTCCTTCCCTTTCTTCTTCCCTCCTCAGTATCTCCATCCCTTTCCACTTCCCTCAGTCTCTCCTTCCCTTTCCACTTCCCTCAGTCTCTCTTCCTTTTCCATCAGTCTCTTTCCTTTTCCACTTCCCTCAGTCTCTCCATCCCTTTCCACTTCCCTCAGTCTCTCCATCCCTTTCCACTTCCCTCATCAGTCTTCCCTCCAGTCTCTCCATCCCTTTCCACTTCCCTCATCAGTCTCTCCATACCCTCCGTTTCCATCCTTTCCCTCCCTCAGTCTCATCCTTTTCTATTTCCAGTTTCTTTTCCACTTCCCTCATCAGTCTTCCTTTTCCATCCCTCAGTTTCCATCCTTTTCCACCCTCAGTCTCTCCATCCCTTTCCTCTTCCCTCTCAGTCTTTCCATCCTTTCCACTTCCCTCAGTCCCTCTTCCTTTCCTCTTCCCTCATCAGTATCTCCATCCTTTCCACTTCCCTCATCAGTCTCTTTTCCACTTCCCTCAGTCAGTCATCTCCACTTCCCAGTTTCCATCCTTCCACTTCCTCAGTCTCTCCATTCCTTTCCACTTCCCTCATCAGTCTCTCCATCCTTTTCAACTTCCCTCAGTCTCTCCATCCTTTTCCACTTCCCTCATCAGTCCATCTCCATCCCTTTCCACTTCCCTCATCAGTCTCTCCATCCTTTTCCACTTCCCTCAGTCTCTCCATCCTTTCCACTTCCTCATCAGTTTCCATCCCTTTCCACCCTCATCAGTATCTCCATCCCCACTTCCCTCCAGTATCTCCATCCTTTCCACTTCCCTCATCAGTCTCCATCCTTTCCACTTCCCTCAGTCTTTCCTTTTCCACTTCCCTCAGTCTCTCCATCCTTTTCCACTTCCCTCAGTCTCTACATCTTTTCCACTTCCCTCAGTTCTCCACTTTCCCTCCACTTCCCTCAGTCTCTCATTCTTTCCACTTCCCTTCTCCTTCCCTTTCCCTTCCATCAGTCTTCTCCACTTCCCCAGTCTTCCATCCTTTTCCACTTCCCTCATCAGTCTCTCCATCCCTTTCCACTTCCCTCAGTCTCTCCTTCCCTTTCCACTTCCCTCATCAGTATCTCCATCCCTTTCCACTTCCCTCATCAGTCTCTCCATCCTTTTCCACTTCCCTCAGTCTCTCCATCCTTTTCCACTTCCCTCAGTCTCTCCATCCTTTTCCACTTCCCTCAGTCTCTCCATTCCTTTCCACTTCCCTCATCAGTCTCTCCTTCCCTTTCCACTTCCATCAGTCTCTCCTTCCTTTTCCACTTCCCTCAGTCTCTCCATCCCTTTCCACTTCCCTCATCAGTCTCTCCTTCCCTTTCTTCTTCCCTCCTCAGTATCTCCATCCCTTTCCACTTCCCTCAGTCTCTCCTTCCCTTTCCACTTCCCTCATCAGTCTCTCCTTCCTTTTCCACTTCCTCAGTCAGTCTCTTTTCCACTTCCCCTTTTCCATCCTTTCCACTTCCCTCAGTCTCCATCCCACTTCCCTCATCAGTCCTCCTTTCCTTCTCACCCATCTCCTGTACCCTCAGTCTCTCCATCCTTTCCACTTCCCTCATCAGTCTCTCCTTCCTTTTCCACTTCCCTCAGTCTCTCCTTCCTTTTCCACTTCCCTCAGTCTCTCCTTCCTTTTCCACTTCCCTCAGTCTCTCCATCCCTTTCCACTTCCCTCAGTCTCTCCATCCCTTTCCACTTCCCTCAGTCTCTCCATCCTTTTCCACTTCCCTCAGTCTCTCCTTCCTTTTCCACTTCCCTCAGTCTCTCCATCCTTTTCCACTTCTCTCAGTCTCTCCATCCCTTTCCTCTTCCCTCATCAGTATCTCCATCCCTTTCCACTTCCCTCATCAGTCTCTCCATCCTTTTCCACTTCCCTCAGTCTCTCCATTCCTTTCCACTTCCCTCATCAGTCTCTCCATCCCTTTCCACATCAGTCACTACTTCCTTTTCCACTTCCCTCAGTCTCTACATCCTTTTCCACTTCCCTCAGTCTCTACATCCTTTTCCACTTCCCTCAGTCTCATCCTTTTCCACTTCCCTCAGTCTCTCCATTCCTTTCCACTTCCCTCATCAGTCTCTCCTTCCCTTTCCACTTCCATCAGTCTCTCCTTCCTTTTTCCACTTCCTCAGTCTCTCCATCCTTTCCACTTCCTCTCAGTCTCTCCATCCTTTCCACTTCCCTCAGTCTCTCCTTCCTTTCACTTCCCTCATCAGTATCTCCATCCTTTCCACTTCCCTCATCAGTCTCTCCATCCTTTTCCACTTCCCTCAGTCTCTCCATCCTTTTCCACTTCCCTCAGTCTCTCCATCCTTTTCCACTTCCCTCAGTCTCTCCATTCCTTTCCTCTTCCCTCATCAGTCTCTCCTTCCCTTCCACTTCCATCAGTCTCTCCTTCCTTTTCCCTTCCTCATCTCTCCATCCCTTTCCACTTCCCTCCTCAGTCTCTCTCCCTTTCTTCTTCCTCAGTATCTCCATCCCTTTTCTCAGTCTCTCCTTCCTTTTCCACTTCCCTCAGTCTCTCCTTCCTTTTCCACTTCTCTCAGTCTCTCCTTCCTTTTCCACTTCCCTCAGTCTCTCCATCCCTTTCCACTTCCCTCAGTCTCTCCATCCCTTTCCACTTCCCTCATCAGTCTCTCCTTCCCACTCCTTCTCACCCATCTCCTGTACCCTCTGTCTCTCCATCCCTTTCCACTTCCCTTCCCTCCATCCTTTTCCACTTCTCTCTCCATCCTTTCCACTTCCCTCATCAGTCTCTCTCCCACTTCCTTTTCCACTTCCTCATCAGTCTCTCCATCCCTTTCCACTTCCCTCATCAGTCTCTCCATCCTTTCCACTTCCCTCAGTCTCTCCTTCCCTTTCCACTTCCCTCTCAGTCTCTCCATCCTTTTCCACTTCCCTCTCAGTCTCTCCATCCTTTCCACTCCTCTCTCTCTCCATCCCTTTCCACTTCCCTCTCAGTATCTCCATCCCTTTCCACTTCCCTCATCAGTCTCTCCATCCTGTTCCACTTCCCTCAGTCTCTCCATTCCTTTCCACTTCCCTCAGTCTCTCCATCCCTTTTCCCTCAGTCTTTCCATCCCAGTTCTTTTCCACTTCCCTCAGTCTCTACATCCTTTTCCACTTCCCTCAGTCTCTCCATCCCTGTCCACTTCCCTCATCAGTCTCTCCATCCCTTTCCACTTCCCTCAGTCTCTCCTTCCCACTCCTTCTCACCCATCTCCTGTACCCTCTGTCTCTCCATCCCTTTCCACTTCCCTCATCAGTCTCTCCTTCCCACTCCTTCTCACCCATCTCCTGTACCCTCTGTCTCTCCATCCCTTTCCCCACTTCCTTTTCCCTCCCTCAGTCTCTCCATCCTTTTCCACTTCCCTCATCAGTCTCTCCATCTTTGCATCCCTTCCATCCCTTTCCACTTCCCTCATCAGTCTCTCCATCCCTTTCCACTTCCCTCATCAGTCTCTTCCATCCCTTTCCACTTCCCTTTCACTTCCCTCAGTCTCTCCATCCCTTTCCACTTCCCTCAACAGTCTCTCCTTCCCACTCCTTCTCACCCATCTCCTGTACCCTCTGTCACTCCATCCCTTTCCACTTCCCTCAGTCTCTCCATCCCATTCCACTTCCCTCATCAGTCTCTCCTTCCCACTCCTTCTCACCCATCTCCTGTACCCTCTGTCTCTCCATCCCTTTCCACTTCCCTCTGTCTCTCCATCCCTTTCCTCTTTTCCATCTCCATCCCTTTCCATCAGTCTCTCCATCCCTTTCCACTTCCTCTCAGTCTCTCCATCCCTTTCCACTTCCCTCAGTCTCTCCATCCCTTTCCACTTCCCTCATCAGTCTCCCTTTCCCTTCCCCAGTCTCTCCTTCTCACCCATCTCACCCATCTCCTGTACCCTCTGTCTCTCCATCCCTTTCCACTTCCCTCCTCAGTCTCTCCATCCCTTTCCTCTTCCCTCTCAGCATCATCCCTTTCCACTTCCCTCATCAGTCTCTCCATCCCTTTCCACTTCCCTCAGTCTCTCCATCCCTTTCCACTTCCCTCAGTCTCTCCATCCCTTTCCACTTCCTCTCAGTCTCTTCCATCCCATCCATTCCACCCTCTGTCTCTCAATCCCTTTCCACTTCCCTCATCAGTCTCTCCATCCCTTTCCCCTTCCCTCCTCAGTCTCTCCATCCCTTTCCACTTCCCTCAGTCTCTCCATCCCTTTCCACTTCCCTCAGTCTCTCCATCCCTTTCCACTTCCCTCAGTCTCTCCATCCCTTTCCACTTCCCTCAGTCTCTCCATCCCTTTCCACTTCCCTCAGTCTCTCCATCCTTTTCCACTTCCCTCATCAGTCTCTCCATCCTTTTCCACTTCCCTCATCAGTCTCTCCATCCCTTTCCACTTCCCTCATCAGTCTCTCCTTCCCACTCCTTCTCACCCATCTCCTGGTCCTCCTGTACCCTCTGTCTCTCCCTGGCGAAGGCCTGCAGCCAGCGCTGTCTATCCTGTGGTTTCCTGCAGCAGAGGTAACACAGGGTCTCCAGGGTAGAGCTGTTCCGGAGCCGCAAGGCGTTCCTCAGCGAGATGCCCAGCTCGGGGTCCCTGCCATCGGGCATCTGCAACACCGATGTGTTGTCCATGTCCAGGCGACCACGGTAGTGCAGCAGGTCGCGGCGCAGTACGTCCTTCTTACAGAACACCAGCTGGTGGTCGAACAGGAAGAAGCTGCGCTGCTGCGTCTTGTTGCCCTGCCGGACAATCCGGGTGAGTTCTCCAGAGTGGATCAGCTCCGAGCTGCACTCCAGAACATCTGCTCCCTGGGAGAGAGCACACAGAGAGAGAGAGGGGGGTGAACCAGTATCTGGGCAGAGAAGGAGACGATGAATATGACTAGTCTCATCTCTTGCCCAGCTTGCTACCATTCATTTTCCCATTAGACAGCTCTGCAAGCATTATGTCAAAATACATCGTTACCTCACTAAATATGTTTTGCTGAGCAACTATCGTCATTTACTGCCGTCACACCAGGTATGTACATCCCAAAAAAAGTCCACATAAAAATGTACATGTGCCAAATCCACCTCTTTGGGAAAGCTCTCTAAAAACATACCCTATATGGTCTACTTGATCTCTAAAAACATACCCTATATGGTCTACTTAACCTACTTGATCTCTATTAACATGGTCTACTTAACCTACTTGCATTAAATATGATTACAGGTTGATTGATGATTGGTTAGTGTACTGCTGCTGGATCAGCCGACATGTACGTGGTGGTAATGAGGGATTTTATTGGCGGTACCGAAGAGGTGATTCTATTCATTCATCGTCTCCTCCTCTGCCCAGATACTGGTTCAGAGAGGGGGTTGCATTTGTCAGATCATTGATTGAGTCATTGTCTACACCTTAAATGGTTAGTGCTAGCCGGGACCCTTGGGAAGTCTCTACCCTAACCTTACCATAACCCTGGACTTTTTTACATTTCAACTTCAAATGGGGTAGGGATGCCCCAAGGACCCCGGACAGCATGGACCCATGTTAAACGACACCTTATTTCCCAGACTGAGTACAGGAGACGAGCACAAGGTTGAAATGGGTTTTGATGCAAAGCCTTAACATAAACACTGTAGTAGCCATGTAATAACAAGGTGACAACAGGTTTCTGCTGCAGTAACAATGTAAAAACGTTGTGAGGAGGAGCCTCACCTCCCAGCGTAGGATGGCCACCTGCCAGTGAGCTATGGCATCAACACTCTCCAGCCTCCTTTTCCCCTCGTTGATCAGGCTCGCCACATTCTTCATCGCCTCGTACGCGTCACTAACTCCACCATAGTCACTACAGAACACAACATCAACAGCATTGGAGAGTGTGAAAAGGTTTGTGTGTGTATTCGTGTGAGTGGGTATATGTTGTGAAGTTCATAAAGGAAAAAGTGTCCAGTGTGTGTTGTGGCCTACCTGTGGTCTTTGGGGGTGTATTTGAGCAGCTCTCCCAGCTGCAGGGGGTACTTGCAGATCTTCTGGACGGGCGTGAGCAGGAAGCCGGCGATGGAGATGTCAATCATCTGCTGCAGCAGCCGGCAGGCCTCAAAGAAGTGCTTGTACCTGCCCAGCTTCATGAGGCGCTGCAGCTCCCCACACGCTGCAGGGTGGGTGTTACAGTACTCAGAGTAAATGGAAAAACCCTCCCCCTGAGAGAGAGGATAAGAGGATGGGGGGGTGAGTGAAGAGGGTGAGAGAGTGGGTAAGGAAGGAAAGAGTGTGGTGGGTGGAAAAGCCGGGAGGGAGAGAGGCAAAATAGTTCAATAGAGCCAAACGGGGATATGACGATGTTGAAATGTATAACTGTGTAATGTACTCACGGAGCAAAAAGATAATGGTGTGGAAAAACGCTGGATCCAATTCTGAAAAAAGTGTGTGTGTGTAAAGAAAGTGTGTACACAAAGGGTATAGCGTACCTGTAAGAGGAAACAGGCTCCTATCTCACTGAGGTGAGGCTGGTCTGTGTTGTACTTCCTCTCCAGGTCTTTGAGGAACTGTCTCTGGAACTTGTAGATGTCCTCGATGTTACTGAAGATGGTCTTTAGCTGCAGCTCAGTGAACATGCCCGGGTGTTTACCACACTGACGGATATAGCCCTGGGAAAAGCATTAGACATTTTGTCTGGGTCAAAATGAGGCTTAAGTGGTGGGGCACGGCCAATGGTGTGGTCTCCGATCAAATATTTTAGAGGCCCTCCTGTTGGGCGCAGTGACAAAATGTAGCTGTTTTAAAGCTAATGTGTACATTTATACACATTTTACATGAGACAGAAAATGTGCAGTTTTAAAGCAAATGTCCTGCAATTCTACACATTTCACCATAGCTTATGCTATCTGAGCAACACAAACAAAATCAAATGGGGGCCCCCCTGACTGTCGCTTTAATTTTTGTGATTGTTAGTTCTCAAAGATGATCTTATCACAAAATACACTAGTATGTTATCTTTTCTACATACTTTATATCTGGTTTTAGTCTTTTAAGTTAACACTGAAAAAAAAAGGTCTATCCTGAAAATAATTTTAATAAAAATAAATAACACTAATAAAAATGTATCTATTTGGATATAGGCCCCTGAAAAAACAGGTGGACCACCCAAGACTTTTCTATGCAGAAAAAAACAGACAGATGTTGTGTTCAACCAGCAGGGGGAGCCAATGGGCAGAAAAGCTGGTGGCAATCCAGAGTCCTAGTTGTAATATCAGTGATGGTGGAAAGAGATGGGTTAGGGGCGGTTAATGTTGGTGGTTGTGGTCGAGCCTCCACCCACCTCACAGATGTCCCGGAGATGTTTGATGTAGATGCGTTCAGTATTCATGATCTCTTTGACCACGTTTGTCCTCATCTGCTCACGGTGCTCGGCGCTGTGTGTGTGAGTGTCACGGGTGTCAGTGTGTGGGTCCTCTTGGTCCAGAGCACAACTCTCTACACTTTCTGCTCCTGAGTCCTCCTCCTGGTTCACACGAACCTGTCAATCAAAACACACTCCCCCACGTTACCAGGGAAACCAGAGTCACACAGTCCACCTAGTTAACTAGCATCTATAAATTAAACTTAACCCAACCTACATCCCTATGGTAACATTGGAAACACCATGTATGGTTAACAAGCCCCTGTCCGTCAACAACAATCACCAATAAGGGAAATTACCAAGCGGTCACCCACCTATTAATTAACTGGCCTCGCCATGGTTACCATAGCTTGCCTTACTAAGACGTAACTGTCAATCAACACAAGTCACCAGGGAAACCACTGAAACCTCTGAACCCCTCAGCTCTTGAACACACACTACTAAGGGGCGTGGTTGGCGCTAAGCCAGTTTCAGAGCCTTTGGCTGGGAGGGTCTACAGTAAACATCAATTACACAGGGAGGTCAATGTCCACTTAGACAAAACATGGACACTTCTTATATTTCAACAACCCAACCATCATGTTTTGTTTGTGGCCCTTTGTTTAGTTTTTTGCTTTATGACCTGAGCTATATCTTGGTGTTGTGTAAAAATATAAATAAAAACATGAAGAAATGGTGAATAATTGACTGATTGAAATTGAAAATGTAAGAAAAATCGGGGTTAGTGCACCAGAAGGACTTGATGACACAGTGCACACAAAACGTCCTTTTCATGTACCGAATAAAATTCTAAAGTTCAATGTGTTTGCATCGCATTTCAACTCCGATAGTTTTGTCACAAAAACGCTTGAGTTAAATAGCAACTGTGCCTACTCTGGTCTTTGGAAATTTCTTGCCATAATACATTTTACCGACACAAAATGATCCCACCATGTCGAACAAACAAATGATCTGTCGGCATTTATAAAATTGTTCCAAAACTTCCTGATTCCATCACAGCTGTTGCGATTTTGTATTTCTTTTTTTTATACGGTATGACTTTACTCACATAAAAACTGTGGATGGAAAAGTGATTAGAGTAGTTTTACCCTGACGAAGCTAGAGGGGAACCAGGCCTCCCTGTCTGCCCCCATGCCCCACCACCAGTCCTTGTGAGGGGCCTCCAGCACCCGGATCACATCCCCCGCCTTGAACGCCAGCTCCTGCTCCTCCATCGTCACATGGTCCCACAGGGCCTCCGCATACACCGCTTGACCCTGGCTTATCCACTGACACACACACACACACACACACACACACACACACACACACACACACACATATATATATATATATATTTAAAAAACTATTACATACATCAGACTGTCTGATGGCTGAAGATTTTCCAGTTAAAGAAATGAGAAGTCACATTATTCCCCTGATGTTTCTCTGTACTCAGAGTTACCGAGTCAGAGATACAGAGTTTCATGTAATGACAGACACACACAGATAAATACAGATTACATGCACAGCACACTCATGTCCGACACACAGATTATGCTTGGACTTGGACACCACAGCCGTGTCCAAATTTGGACCAAAGCAGATCACACACAATCACATAGAAATAGAAACATCAGAGACGACTTGGCAGAAACGGCATGTTGACTTGGAGAGACGTTACGTCTGTTGCCAGGTAACAGAACACACTCTGCAGATCAACACCCAGGTGGGCAGCTCACCTGGCTGAGAGCAGACAGCTCCACCCCAGGCTGCAGGTACGTTGTGACGTCACTGAGCTCATCGAAGCTCCCCTCCTCCTCACTCACACTGTCACCATCCACCGCTGCAGAACGCTCTGAGCCGGCGTCTGCTTTGGGGAGGAGAATACAGTTACAAACACTATACATGCTCACACACACTGAAAGAGGGGAGACATACGTTTACATCACACTTTCAAAGAGCTCGTCTGTTTTGCTGTTAATTTACAGACACACTCTGCCTCATTCTCACACACCCTCACCACTCAACCCCCCTCTGCCTCTTTCTCACAAACCCTCACCACTCAAGCCCACTCTGCCTCATTCTCACGGACAAGCTCTCTCCATCTTTATTCCTCTCTTTCACACACACACACCCTCAACACTGAGGACTCTGTGTAGTTTGCGTCGTCCGAGGCGGTCCAGTCCGATGGGGGTGCTCTGGGAGAAGGTGGAGGGGCGGAACCTGGCCGACACCGCTTTGTAGGGGGGCACTTGGTGGGACGGGACAGGGGGGCGCGACAGGGGCTAGAGGGACATGGAGAGGACAGTGTTAGGGCCTTTGGGAACAAATCACAAACAGGGCATTATGACACATACTGGGCATTTCCTCTGGAATACAGATGGTGTAAATGATTTCACTGAGTTACAGTTCATAAGGAAATCAGTTAATTCATTAGGCTCGAATCTATGGATTTCACGACTGGAAATACAGATATGTACATTACCAGCCAAAATTGCGGACACCCTACTCATACCAGGGTTTTTCTTAATTTTTCACATTGTAGAATAATAGTGAAGATGTCAAAACTATGAAATAACACATGGAATCATGTAAAAACCAAAAAAAGTGTTAACTAAGTCAAAATACATTTTATATTTGAGATTCTTCAAAGTAGCCAACCTTTGCCTTGATGACAGCTTTGCACACTGTTGGCATTCTCTCAACCAGATTCATGAGTTAGTCGCCTGGAATGTATTTCAATTAACATGTGTGACATGTTAAAAGTTAATTTGTGGAATTTCTTTCCTTCTTAATGAGCTAATCAATTGTGTTGTGACAAGGTAGGGGTGGTATACAGAAGAAACCCTATTTGGTAAAATACCAAGTCCATATTATGGTAGGAACGACAGTCCATTACTTTAAGACAGAAAGGTCAGTCAACACGGAACATTTCAAGAACTTTAAAAGTTCCTTCAACTGCAGTCGCAGAAACCATCAAGTGCTATGATGAAACTGGCTCTCATGAGGACAGCCACAGGAAAGGAATGCCCAGAGTTACCTCTGCTGCAGAGGATAAGTTCATTAGTAAACTGCACCTCAGATTATTTGGGCTGCAAAAGCTTCAGAGTTTAAGTAACAGATAGTCTCCTCTGAACAGTTGAGATGTATGTGAATCAGGTCTTCATGGTCGAATTGCTGCAAACAAACCACTACTAAAGGAAACCAATAATAAGAAGAGTCTGTCCTTTGGTCTGATGAGTCCGAATTAGATTTTTGGTTCCAACCGCCGTGTCTTTGTGAGACGTAGAGTAGGTGAACAGATGATCTCTGCATGTGTGGTTCCCACCGTGAAGCATGGAGGTGGTGTGATTGTGCTTTGCTGGTGACACTGTCTGTGATTTATTTAGAATTCAAGGCACACAACCAGCATGGTTACCACAGCATTCTGCAGTGATACACATATGTGGGAACTCCTTCAAGACTGTTGGAAAAACATTCCTCATGAAGCTGGTTGAGAGAATGCCAATAGTGTGCAAAGCTATCAAAGGCAAAGAGTAGCTACTTTGAAGAATCTAAAATATATCTTGATTTGTTTAACACTTTTTTAGTTACTACATGATGTCATGTGTTATTTCATAGTTTTGATGTCTTCAATATTATTCTACAATGTATAAAATAGTAAAAATAAAGAAAAACCCTTGAATGAGTAGGTGTGTCCAAACTTTAGACTGGTTCTGTATCTGTTGGTCACAGATACATTTAAAAAAAGGGAGAGGCATGGATCCTAAAACCAGGCAGTATTTGGTGTGATCACCACACGTCGCATAGAGTTGATCAGACTGTTGATCGTGGCCTGTGGAATGCTGTCCCACTCCTCTTCCATGGCTGTGTGAAGTTGCTTGATATAGGAGGGAACTGGACCACTGTCATACATGTCGAACCAGAGAATCCCAAACATGCTCAATGGGTGACATGTCTGGTGAGTATGCATGCATTGAAGAACTGGGACATATTCAGCTTCAAGTAATTACTTACAGATTCTTGCAACATGGGGCCGTGCATCATCATGCTGAAACATGAGGTGATGGTGGCAGATGAATGGTACGACAACGGGCCTCAGAATCCCGTCACCGTATAGCTGTGCATTCAAAATGCCATTGGTAAAATGCTAAATGGGTTTGTTGTCTGTAACTTTTGCCTGCCCATACCATAACCTTGCCGCCACCATTCTGTTCACAACGTTGACATCAGCAAACCGCTCGCCCACACAACACCATATACGCATGCTGCCAGCCATTTGCCCGTGAAGAGAACACTTATCCAACGTGCCAGTGGCAATCGAAGGTGAGCATTTTTCCACTAAAGTCAGTTATGACGCCGAACTGCAGTCAAGTCAAGACCCTGGTGAAGACGACAGGCAGCCAGATGAGCTTCCCTGAGACGTTTCTAACAGTTTGTGCAGAAATTCTTCAGTTAAACAAACCCACAGTTTCATCAGCTGTCTAGGTGGCTGGTCTCAGACAATCCCGCAGGTGAAGATGTGGATGTCCTGGGCTGGCGTGGTTACATGTGGTCTGCGGTTGTGAGGCCAGTTGGTCGCACTGCCAAATTCTCTAAAATGACGTTGGAGGTGGCTTATGGTAGAGAAATTAACATTCAATTCTGACAACAACTTAAGACATCTGTGGCATGGTGTTGTGACAAAACTGCACATGATAGAGGGGCCTTTTATTGCCCCCAGCACAAGGTGCACCTGTGTAATGATCGTGCTGTTTAATCAGATTCTCAATATGCCACACCTGTCAGGTGGATGGGTTATCTTGGCAATGGAGAACTGCTCACTAACAGGGATGTAAAGAAATCTGCACAAAATGGGAGAAACCAGCTTTTGGTTCATATGTAAAATTTCTGGGATCTTTAATATCAGCTCATGAAACATGGGACGAACACTTTACATGTTGCGTTTATATTTCTGTTCAGTATATATCTAGCCATTGTTTAGAGGTGAGGTTCTTACAGAAGGCAGACGGTCCTCTCTCTCCTCAGCTCCTCCAATAACAGACATTGGCTGTCTCCTCCAGCACGGGAGATCTCCATTCATATTGTAGTTCTCTGTTCTGTCACTGTCCTGCGAGCCCCCATTGCTTTTGCTGTCTTGACAGGGAGTTCCATTTGTAGTCCTCTCCTTAGGATGTAGCTCCGTCTCCTCCTCGGGGATGGCGTACTTCCTGGCTACCAGCTGAGCGTAGTCAGAGATTGGCCGAGGCCTCGATCGGCCCGCCCTTTGCCTGGGGATGAAGGACGTGGACGTTTCTGTGGAACCTATTTTCGTCGGTGACATGGGTGAAGTGGGAGACTCTGGGGGCCATGTTGGTGTGAGAGAAGGGGTACTGGTGGCTGAAGGAGGGGGCGTCTCTTCACCCCCTAATAGTGCCTCTCTGCCCTGTTCGTCTAACGTACCCTGAAGGTGAGAGCAAAGATGAAAGGTCAATGAGATGCCCCACAATGTTTGCTTCTAACAAACATCTGCAGGAAGGAAGGTCTGAATCAAAAACAGAGCATGCCATTTAGTTGACGTGTCATTAATGTGGAAAGTTATTACTAATATCTTTGGACTCTAATATATATTTGCACATTCTTTTTCACATTACCTCAAGAAATAAAAAGGTCTTATCAAATTATATGTGTACACACAAGTAGGAGCGATAGCAGAGTACACATTTATTCCTGATTAGGTTACTGGTCATTTAAAAAATAGAGCAATGTTTAATCTAACTGACCAGAAAGCTTACTACTGTAAAGTGTTCTGTTCTGTTTTAGGCTAGTTTGACATTAGTATTGTTTCCCCCCCCAAAGAGAGAGGGGTAAACTCATTTGAACTCAATCACTTTGACAGTACCCCTTTTAAATTTGAACGAAACCTTTCATACATACAGTGCCTTCAGAAAGTATACATACCCCTTGACTTATTCTACAGCCTGTGTTACAGCCTGAATTCAAAATGGATTAAATACATTTTTCTATTTATACAACTCCAGTACGAACTTGGGAGAGACGAAGGTCGAGAGCCATGCGTCCTCCGAAACACAACCCAACCAAGCCGCACTGCTTCTTAACACAGCGCGCATCCAACTAAGAAGCCAGCCGCACCAATGTGTCGGAGGGAACACCGTACACCTAGCGGCCCGCCACAGGAGTCGCTAGAGCGCGATGAGACAAGGATATCCCTACCGGACAAACCCTCCCTAACCCAGACGACGCTAGGCCAATTGTGCATCGCCCCATGGACCTACCGGTCGCGGCCGGCTGCGACAGAGCATGGACTCGAACCAGTCTCTCTGGTGGCACAGCCTTAGACCACTGCGCCAACCAGGAGGCCCCAGACAACCATTTAAGTCTAGCCATAGATTTTTCAAGCAGGTTTAAGTCAAAACTGTAACTCAGGAACATTCAATCTTCTTGGTAAGCAACTCCAAAGTAGATTTGGCCCTCTTGTTTTAGGTTATTGTCCTGCTGAAAGGTGAATTAATCTTCTAGTGGCTGGTGGAAAGCAGACTGAACCAGATTTTCCTCTAGGATTTTGCCTGTGCTTAGCTCAATTCCATTTCATACTGAAAAACACCCAGTTCTTAAAGATTACAAGCATACCCATAACATGATACAGCCACCACCATGCTTGAAAAAATTGAACGGTACTCAGTAATGTGTTGTATTGGATTTGCCCCAAACCTAACTTTGTATGTATTCAGGACAAAAAGTGTATTACTTTGCCAATTTTTTTCAGTATTACTTTAGTTCCTTCTTGCAAACAGGATGCACGTTGTGGAATAGTTTTATTCTGTTAGGATTCCTTCTTTTCACTGTCAATTAGGTTAGTGTTGTGGAGTAACTACAATGTTGTTGATACATCCTCAGTTTTCTCCTACAACAGCCATTAAACTCCATAACCGGTTTAAAGTCACAATTGGCCTCTCCGGCAAATAAGTTCGGAAGAAAGACCATCTTCATAGTGACTGGGTGTATTGATACACCATCCAAAGTATAACTGATAACTTCTCCATGCTCAAAGGGATATTCAATGTCTGCTTTTAAATGTTTGTTTTTTTACCTATCTACAAACAGGTGATCTTTGCATTGGAAAACCTCCATGGTCTTTGTGGTTGAATCTATGTTTGAAATTCACTGCTCGACTAAGGGACCTTACAGATAATTGTATGTTTGGGGTAGAGAGAGTAATTCAAAAATAATTTTAAAACACTTATTGCACAGAGTGAGTCCATGCAAATTATGTAACTTTGTTTAAATCAAAAGGGATGGTGTCAAATAGTGATTGAATTCAATTGTATTTACCCAGAGATGTCCTCTTACCTGCTGGTCCTCCTGATCTTGGTCTGGTCTGGTCCATACGCACTGGAAATGTACACAGTGGATCAGCATCATGGTCAAATGTCAACCCATTGGCAGGCCTCTGTCCCGAGGCCTGGGTCTCCCTCTCCTTTAGTCCTCTACTGTACTTTCCCCTGCTTCTCGCTCTTCAACCAAAGTAAATGTGCTCCTTCCCCTCATCTTAATCAACTAAAATCTGCCATCATGGTCCTCGATCAAATAAACCAGTCTTCTGATCGACCTCTAGTCCTCTAACAACCCTAGTGTATTATTCCTGGTTGTGTCTGTAGCGTTTTCCTACAACTCCCTCAGTAAACTCTCCCAGGCTCAGTGTGACTAGTGGCCTTTGTCCCCGTGGCCTGCCTGCTGTTGAGGGCAGAGAGGGGCTGGCTGGGGGGGTAAGGGAGGGGACAGCAGTGCATTTACTGATAACCACACAGCCAACCAGCCACAGCACACTGGAACGGGAACACTGCTTGCTTACGCAATCCCACCACCACCAATCATAAACCAATCCTAATAATTAACTGTGCCTGTTCTACTCCTTCAGAGTGGCTGGGCTCCACAGCTGGCCTCTACAGTCACACAATCAAAGTGGGGACAAATACACTGCCAACGCAGAGACACAGAAAGTAGAGTGACAGTAGATACGACACAGGGCTGGAGCCAATCAGCTGGGCTGTAGAGCTTGATTGACAATTGACTTGACCAATTAGGGTAGCTAGGTTTGAGTGATGTTAAGACTGTCGCATGCTTCCTAGTCAAAACAGTTCACGTAAACATGAACATTTGGTATAGTTTTGGTGTTCGGCAGTTTCGTTTTCCTGGCTGTTCGTGCACACACATTGAGGCAAGTCGAAGCTCGGGGAACGAAGTCTACGCCCCTTCATCAGTGACTGGTCAACAGTACTACTCTTAAGCCTTATTCAGACAGGATGAGTTTTACTGGGGGTGGTCGGGTAATGTAATTATGTACACAAGCACAAAACACCACATGTCATTTTAGCCCCATCTGAATCTGCCATGTCAGTAATCGTTACATGGTAGGAGAGTAACAATTTCAACCAGAACATACTGAAAATACTAGTCGGTGTGTTTTGAGAGAATTGTCTGAGTTTGACAGGTGTTGCTTGCAGTTTCAGCAAGAAAACAATAACTTCAACAAAGTGCTGCGCATAAGCTATATATGAATGGCCTGCATGTATTCACTTTCACAGTGAATACTTTTGTTTATATGTTTTGTGTATGAATTGAATATTGCCAAATGCATCAGTCAAAAATATGATGCCTATTTAATGGAACCCTTGCTGTTAATAGATCACAAAGCAGCAGCATACAACTGACCTAAATGTTGGGAAATTACAACTTTTTCATCCAGTAGCTTTAAAATACATCTCAAGTGCACTGTTTAGCTCCCATCTGAAGGCTGGGGGGCATTCAGGACATACTGTTTAGCTCCCATCTGAAGGCTGGGGGGCATTCAGGACATACTGTTTAGCTCCCATCTGAAGGCTGGGGGGCATTCAGGACATACTGTTTAGCTCCCATCTGAAGGCTGGGGGGCATTCAGGACATACTGTTTAGCTCCCATCTGAAGGCTGGGGGGCATTCAGGACATACTGTTTAGCTCCCATCTGAAGGCTGGGGGCATTCAGGACATACTGTTTAGCTCCCATCTGAAGGCTGGGGGGCATTCAGGACATACTGTTTAGCTCCCATCTGAAGGCTGGGGGGCATTCAGGACATACTGTTTAGCTCCCATCTGAAGGCTGGGGGGCATTCAGGACATACTGTTTAGCTCCCATCTGAAGGCTGGGGGGCATTCAGGACATACTGTTTAGCTCCCATCTGAAGGCTGGGGGGCATTCAGGACATACTGTTTAGCTCCCATCTGAAGGCTGGGGGCATTCAGGACATACTGTTTAGCTCCCATCTGAAGGCTGGGGGCATTCAGGACATACTGTTTAGCTCCCATCTGAAGGCTGGGGGCATTCAGGACATACTGTTTAGCTCCCATCTGAAGGCTGGGGGCATTCAGGACATACTGTTTAGCTCCCATCTGAAGGCTGGGGGCATTCAGGACATACTGTTTAGCTCCCATCTGAAGGCTGGGGGGCATTCAGGACATACCGTTTAGCTCCCATCTGAAGGCTGGGGGCATTCCATCGTTTAGCTCCCACCTGAAGGCTGGGGGCATTCAGGACATACTGTTTAGCTCCCACCTGAAGGCTGGGGGCATTCAGGACATACTGTTTAGCTCCCACCTGAAGGCTGGGGGCATTCAGGACATACTGTTCAGCTCCCACCTGAAGGCTGGGGGCATTCAGAACATACTGTTCATCTCCCACCTGAAGGCTGGGGGCATTCAGAACATACTGTTCAGCTCCCACCTGAAGGCTGGGGGCATTCAGAACATACTGTTCAGCTCCCACCTGAAGGCTGGGGGCATTCAGAACATACTGTTCAGCTCCCACCTGAAGGCTGGGGGCATTCATAACATACTGTTCATCTCCCACCTGAAGGCTGGGGGCATTCATAACATACTGTTCATCTCCCACCTGAAGGCTGGGGGCATTCAGAACATACTGTTCATCTCCCACCTGAAGGCTGGGGGCATTCAGAACATATACTCCCACCTGAAGGCTGGGGGCATTCAGGACATACTGTTTAGCTCCCACCTGAAGGCTGGGGGCATTCAGAACATACTGTTCATCTCCCACCTGAAAGGCTGGGGGGCATTCAGAACATACTGTTCAGCCTCCACCTGAAGGCTGGGGGGCATTCAGAACATACTGTTCATCTCCCACCTGAAGGCTGGGGGGCATTCAGAACATACTGTTCATCTCCCACCTGAAGGCTGGGGGGCATTCAGAACATACTGTTCATCTCCCACCTGAAGGCTGGGGGGCATTCAGAACATACTGTTCATCTCCCACCTGAAGGCTGGGGGGCATTCAGAACATACTGTTCAGCTCCCATCTGAAGGCTGGGGGGCATTCAGAACATACTGTTCAGCTCCCATCTGAAGGCTGGGGGGCATTCAGAACATACTGTTCATCTCCCACCTGAAGGCTGGGGGGCATTCAGAACATACTGTTTAGCTCCCACCTGAAGGCTGGGGGGCATTCAGGACATACTGTTTAGCTCCCACCTGAAGGCTGGGGGGCATTCAGAACATACTGTTCATCTCCCACCTGAAAGGCTGGGGGGCATTCAGAACATACTGTTCAGCCTCCACCTGAAGGCTGGGGGGCATTCAGAACATACTGTTCATCTCCCACCTGAAGGCTGGGGGGCATTCAGAACATACTGTTCATCTCCCACCTGAAGGCTGGGGGGCATTCAGAACATACTGTTCATCTCCCACCTGAAGGCTGGGGGGCATTCAGAACATACTGTTCATCTCCCACCTGAAGGCTGGGGGGCATTCAGAACATACTGTTCAGCTCCCATCTGAAGGCTGGGGGGCATTCAGAACATACTGTTCAGCTCCCATCTGAAGGCTGGGGGGCATTCAGAACATACTGTTCATCTCCCACCTGAAGGCTGGGGGGCATTCAGAACATACTGTTTAGCTCCCACCTGAAGGCTGGGTGGCATTCAGAACATACTGTTCAGCTCCCACCTGAAGGCTGGGGGGCATTCAGAACATACTGTTTAGCTCCCACCTGAAGGCTGGGGGGCATTCAGAACATACTGTTCAGCTCCCACCTGAAGGCTGGGGGGCATTCAGAACATACTGTTCAGCTCCCACCTGAAGGCTGGGGGGCATTCAGAACATACTGTTCAGCTCCCATCTGAAGGCTGGGGGGCATTCAGAACATACTGTTTAGCTCCCACCTGAAGGCTGGGGGGCATTCAGAACATACTGTTCAGCTCCCACCTGAAGGCTGGGGGGCATTCAGGACATATTGCGGGTTGCCAACATATCCTAATGACTATGATCACACTTCCTCAATTCAAATATTATGGTGACACTATAACAAAGATGGTTGACAACGACAGTGTTTCCACTTTACTTCTTAATATAAATCCACAAGCTTTCTATGATCAAATCACTGTTCCCTTTGAGCCCGCTGATCAACAACAATATGTAGAGGATGGGGTCACTACCAAGCACATCACTTTCACCTGATAACACCTTTCAGATCAGTAGGCAAGCCATTCCAAAGCACTACAGGACAGAGCCAGTGTAGCATTTTGGACTATCAAAGTATTCTCTTACCTGCTTTGGTTCCGTCTTTCCCTCTGCGTTGACGTCTGGCTGGTGTTTGCTGTGACTCCCACAGGGCTCCCGCTGGGGGTGTGGAGCGGAATCACACCGTGCTCTCCACCCATCTCCCTGTCTCTCCTGAGGCCTGTCCCCCTCACACAGGCTGCTCCTCTGAGCACGAGCACTCAGGGAAAATGAGGTTGTAGTGAAAGGCTGGTTAATGCTGGGAAAAGCGAAGACATGGTCTGGTCCCTCCTGGGGCTCTATGGGGAATAGGGCTGGGTGGTACTCAGACTGGGGCTGGGGGTGGATGGTAGGCGTGTGTTCCAGTCGTACTGAAGTGCTATTCCTCTTCCTCTCCGCTGCAGCTCTCGTTCTGGCGGGCGAGGGCCGGCGTTGGCGGTCGCTGGCGGGCAGGCAGGGCGTGCGGCGTGAGTAGTCATCATGGAGACGGCTGAGGGGTGACAAGGGGGTCACGGGGGAGCCCGGGGAGGTGACAGGAGGCGGGTTAGGTCTGCGTCTCACGGTCAGGTCAGTTATACTGCCCACTAGCTTCAACATGTGGCCCTTGGCCCCCACTGGACTCCTAAAGCGAACAGGGCTCTGGCTGCGGTCCCTAAGGTCACCGGATGAGGCACTGGCTGTTCTCTGGATGCTGGAGTCCCCATTGGCACCCAGGGAGTCTGTCTGAGGAGAGGGACAGGGGACTTTGTGTCTGAAAGGGCCCTTGAAGAGGTGTAGGTTGTCTGCACTCTTGCTCAGTCTGCTTAGCGCATTCACGTTTTCATTCACACTCTCCTCCAAATGGAGGTTCACCTCTGACACTGAACCGGAGCCTGAATCTGGCCTCTGATTGGTTGAAACCCCCAGTCCTGGACCCTCCCCTCGTTTCCCCTCCCCAGCATCCAGCAGTGAGATGCGCCCCGCCCCGTACGCTCTCCGGATACTCCTGGAGAACCATGTGTTTCTCTGTAGTCCATCTTCCTCATCTACTACTTCCTCCTCATCTTCATTGTCAGAACCATAAGGGCTCAACCCAGCAATCTGTTGGCCAATAGACACCCCATTGGAGACTCTATAGCCCTTTCCACATCTAAGTCTTGGGCTCTGATTGGTTGTGACCATTACATTATCTCCACTCTGGATGGCTGCTGAGGTGTACTCGTCATCCTGATTGGCTGTCCCTCGGTTCTGGATACCCTGGAGCACTGAGGAGCGTAGCTTCTTAAAGGAGCCCATGACGGTCAGCCCTGACAGGCCTGGCCAAACCTGTGGGACCCCGGCACTGGATGGAGGACCCTGGAAGGAGAGGGGCCTGGTAGAGCCCTGACTGTCCCCAGGAACAGTGCACTTCTTCTGGGTAGAGAAGAGCCTCATGATCCTGGAGGGGTGGCCTATCACAGGGCTGGACCAGGTGGCTGTGTTGGACCCATTCAGTCTACTCTCTTCACTGTTAAAGTCACAGGTCATGGGCTGTACCTGAGCATCACACCCAGTCAGCAGAGACGGGGGCACTGCCACCGTAACATGAGCTTTCAAGGGGTAAAGGTCGCTGAGGGGTCGGGGTCGGGCTGGAGGTCGAAGGTCAGGGTCGGATGTGGAGCCACGGCGGTAGGAGAGAGAGTCCTCGCTGGTGGACGGGGTTCCATCGCTCTGCCATGCCTAAAGAAACAATAGACATGTTATATCATTGTTTTATCACTTACTATGTACAGTGTCCTTGAAGACACTTCGATTTCAATGTTTTATTATCCCTTATTACAATGCTAAACACAGTGAAAATAAGAGCAGGTTAGCCCCCTATTACCAGTAGCCTTTAACTAGCATTAACACTAGGCCTTTTATATTAACGTCATTTAGCAGATCTAAAACAGGTCTTATTCAGAGCCACTTAAAGGGGCAATTAGGGTTAAGAGTGCCTTGCCCAAGGACACAGACAGAATTCCCCCAAACCTAGTCAGCTTGGGGATTCAAACCAACGACCTTTCGGCTACTGGCCCAGTGCTCTTAACCGCGAGCCTACCTGCAGTCTCCTTACACACAGCCCTCAATGTGGAACAAGACAGCAGGTGTACACCGTCAACTCTAAAGACCTTTCATTAAGTATTTTACACCAGAGGCACACAAAAACACACTGCAAATTCAGAATGTCATTCAGAGAAACAGAGAAAATACACATTATTCAAGTAACAGATGTAAAGAAGGACTAATTATCTGTTCCGACAAATGAAGAACGAGTGCCACGGTCAGTATAATGTTTAGCCAATAATACTATGCATTTATGAGTGTGCGAACGGCATGTTGCTGTGAAGAGTGAATTGAATCTCTTACAGTAACCTAAACCTTAGTGTGTATGTGAGTGCAAGAAAAAGAGAGGGCATGAGATTCCTCTGCTTTGTCTCTACAGCATGTGTTTCTCAGCTTTGAGTGAGAGAGGATGAGAGAAAGATATCGCGTGTCTCTCACTGTGGGATGCCATGTGAATCTCCTTGGCAATATATATTTTCTATGGGCAAGGAGCAGTAGGCCCCAGTGCAGGGATGAGTGTGTGTGCGTGAGCGCAGAGGTTAATGCAGGCCAGTCTTCGATGAAAGGCTTTGTGAGCATGACTAAGCAATGAGAATCACTAATCCATTGTGATTAATGCCACAAATTGCCCATTTTCTCCAGATTTGGCCGATGGAGAGTGGGAAAGCTGGTGTGACCCCTGCCTGTGCTTCCATCCTGGGATCTGTGCAGTTTAACGCTCTCTACATCGGTTTGCCTCACTCTACCTACCTCCCTCCCCGTCCACATCTCTCTCCCCCCTACTCGTGTCTCACTCTCTCGCCACTTGACTCCTCTCCCTCCCGCTACTTCACTCCTCTCCCTCTCTCCACTTCACTCCTCTCCCTCCCTCCTCCCTCCTCCCTCTCCACTCCCGCCTCTCCCGCTCCACTTCCTCCGCTCCCTCTCCACTTCACACACACTCCCTCCCTCCCTCTCCACACACACTCCCTCCCTCCCTCTCCACACACTCCCTCTCCACACTCAATCCCTCTCTACACTCAATCCCTCTCCACACTCAATCCCTCTCCACACTCAATCCCTCTCCACACTCAATCCCTCTCCACACTCAATCCCTCTCCACACTCAATCCCTCTCCACACTCATTCCCTCTCCACACTCATTCCCTCTCCACACTCATTCCCTCTCCACACTCATTCCCTCTCCACACTCATTCCCTCTCCACACTCATTCCCTCTCCCTCTCCACACGCTCTCTACATCGGTTTGCCTCCTCTACCTACCTCCTCCCGTCCACATCTCTCTCCCCCTACTCGTGTCTCACTCTCTCTCCACTTGACTCTCTCCACTTGACTCTCCTCCCTCCCTCTACTTCCTCCTCTCCCTCCCTCACTTCACTCCTCTCCTCCCTCTAATTCCCTCTCCCTCCCTCTCAATCCCTCTCCACACTCAATCCCTCTCCACACTCAATCCCTCTCCACACTCAATCCCTCTCCACACTCAATCCCTCTCCACACTCAATCCCTCTCCACACTCATTCCCTCTCCACACTCATTCCCTCTCCACACTCATTCCCTCTCCACACTCATTCCCTCTCCACACTCATTCCCTCTCCACACTCATTCCCTCTCCCACTCTCCACACGCTCTCTACATCGGTTTGCCTCACTCTACCTACCTCCCTCCCCGTCCACATCTCTCTCCCCCCTACTCGTGTCTCACTCTCTCTCCACTTGACTCTCTCCACTTGACTCTCCTCCCTCCCTCTACTTCACTCCTCTCCCTCCCTCTACTTCACTCCTCTCCCTCCCTCTAATTCACTCCTCTCCCTCCCTCTCCACGCCCCACTTCACTCACTCCTCTCCCGCTCCACTTCACTCCTCCCCCGCTCCACTTCACTCCTCTCCCCTTCACTCCCGCTCCACTTCACTCCTCTCCCCTTCACTCCCGCTCCACACGCTCCCGCTCCACTTCACTCCACTTCCGCTCCACTTCACTCTCCCGCTCCCCTTCACTCCCGCTCCACTTCACTTCACTCCTCTCCCGCTCCCCTTCACTCCACACACTCCCTCTCAACTCACACTCCACTCTACTTCACTCCCTCTCCACACACACACACTCCCTCTCCACACACACACACTCCCTCTCCACACACACTCCCTCTCCACACACACTCCCTCTCCACACACACACTCCCTCTCCACACACACACTCCCACTCCACACACACACTCCCACTCCACACTCAATCCTCTCCCACGCCCCTTCGCTCTCCCCCTCTCTCTACACTCCACTTCTCTACACTCCACTTCTCTACACTCCACTTCTCTACACACTCCACTTCTCTACACTCTCCACACTCCATTTCTCTACACTCTCCACACTCCATTTCTCTACACTCTCCACACTCCGTTTCTCCCCACACTCTCAATTTCTCCCCACTCCACACTCCATTTCTCTACACTCCACTTCTCTACACTCCACTTCTCTACACTCCACTTCTCTACACTCCACTTCTCTACACTCCACTTCTCTACACTCCACTTCTCCACACACTCCATTTTTATACACTCCACACTCCACTTATCCACACTCCACTTATCCACACTCCACTTATCCACACTCCACTTATCCACACTCCACTTATCCACACTCCACTTATCCACACTCCACTTATCCACACTCCACTTATCCACACTCCACTTATCCACACTCCACACTCTACACTCCATTTCTATACACTCCACTTCTCCACTCTCCACTTCTCTACACTCCACTTCTCTACACTCCACTTCTCTACACTCCACTCTCCATTTCTCTACACTCCACTCTCCATTTCACTACACTCCACTTCATTTTTCCACACTCCATTTCTCTACACCCCACACTCCATTTCTCTACACCCCACACTCCATTTCTCCACACACACACTCCACTCTCCATTTCTCCACACACACTCCACTCCATTTCTCCACACACACTCCACTCTCCATTTCTCCCCACACTCCATTTCTCCCCACACTCCATTTCTCCCCACACTCCATTTCTCCACACACTCCTCTCCATTTCTCCCCACACTCCATTTCTCCACACTCCATTTCTCCCCACACTCTCCATTTCTCCCCACACTCCATTTCTCCACACACTCCATTTCTCCACACACACTCCTCTCCATACTCCATTTCTCCACACACACTCCACTCCATTTCTCCACACACACACTCCTCTCCATTTCTCCCCACTTCTCTACACTCCACTCTCCATTTCTCTACACTCCACCCTCCACTTCATTTTTCCAAACTCCACTTCATTTTTCCACACTCCATTTCTCTACACCCCACACTCCACTCTCCATTTCTCTACACACACACACTCCACTCTCCATTTCTCCCCACACTCTCCACCCCCTCTCCATTTCTCCACACCCTCCTCTCCATTTCTCCACACCCTCCTCTCCATTTCTCCACACCCTCCTCTCCATTTCTCCACACCCTCCTCTCCATTTCTCCACACCCTCCTCTCCATTTCTCCACACCCTCCTCTCCATTTCTCCACAGTCTCCTCTCCATTTCTCCACAGTCTCCTCTCCATTTCTCCACAGTCTCCTCTCCATTTCTCCACACCCTCCTCTCCATTTCTCCACAGTCTCCTCTCCATTTCTCCACAGTCTCCTCTCCATTTCTCCACAGTCTCCTCTCCATTTCACAGTGACTCAATTGATCTCACAGTAGCTTAGTGGCTCTGAACCTTTAATGAAATACAGACTTAGTGGCTAAATTTCAGGACCCAATGTGATTGATTTGACTGCCTTTGTCTGGCACAGACTTGCACTGAGCTTTTCCACTCTCTGTAGCACAGGGATGGGCAACTGGTGGCCCGCGGCCCTCCTTTTGTAGGCCCGCGGACCAATTTCCAAAAACAATTATCATTATAGAAAATAAAATAACTCAGTTGGGGTCTCAACTTACTGTAGAGTTAGAATAGTAGAACACACAAGGTGCAATTTCAAAATTAGGTTGTGCATCAGCAGTTTCTCTCTAATGTCAGTCACTGACATCTCAGAAAAAAAAGTTTGTTTGGTAAATTAGTCTAGCTAAGTATCTAAAATTGCAGTAATCATGGTCGAATGAACGATTGGGGGGACCCCATTGATTTTGTTAGTCACTCTCACTCAGATATCATATTTAAAACTGGAAACATCTCTCCACCCTACGGCAAAATGAGTAGAATTACATGGAATGAGTTATAAAAATTGTAAAATCTCTACACCCCATGGCCAAATGTGTAGAATCTTCTCTCTCTGCTGTCCCAACAAAATGTTGCTTAGGGCCCCCAAAAGGCTAGGGCCTGACTGCATGTGTGGGTATGGATGTGGGTAAACAGACCCACAAGACACCTCATCAGTTCAGATCGTTTTGTGGGCCCCATCCCCATCAAAGTTGCTCACCCTGCTCTAACACCTGAGAGTGGGAGGTAGACTACATGATGTTAGCATACTCTTTTACCAAAATGATTCTCCGGCACGTATAATGTCTGTTTTTTATAGTTTACTCCATTTGCTGCTGCATGCCGCTAACTTATTTGTTTGTGTATCTTACGGTCTGTAAACTACTGTTTGCTAGTTTGTCTTTTCTTAGCAAGGTCTTGTTAAAATAATTTGTGTTAGCCGCTGATGCTAATCGGCAGTTAGCTGGCCAACATGCTAAATGTACTAAGAGTGACAGCAAATGTAACTAGCTAGCTAATACAGCCTGGTACCAGTGCTGGTGTAGGTCTAGATAAGCATGTTTGTGCAACGCTATCTTATCAGAGAGGAATATGCGATGTATGAATATGTTGGCTAGCTGGCTAAAACATGTAATGTAACCTCTAATTAGGAAACACTGACCAACACTTTGGTTCCCACCCTGTCAATAATTCCTCCCCGGTTTAATAATTTGTCGTCATGTCAAACAATGTATTCTAGGTGCTACCCACTATATTCAAACCATAGAATAATCACTATTTGTCCATGATTCCAACAGTTCAATTAACTAGACCTAGATGTTTTTGCCCAGATCATGCTGTGTGAAACAGTGTGGGAAATGATAGTAAAATTGAAGGAAATGCAGAAATGTATAAATGCTGAAAATGATTTTTGTATGGAGTTGGATTGAACAGTATAAATTGAGAAAGCCCCATTGAAATCCCTTATAATGTATGTGTTGTCCCACTAGGGTCATGAACTAATGAGAAAGCATATTTAGAACATGTATTATTCAAAAACATGAAATACCGCCAAAAATGTGACAAATATCGTGACATGATATTTTGTCCATATCGGCAGCCCTAAGTAAGACAAGGTTGGGGAATGAAAGAGACTGCTCTAGCACTGAAAGGGCACACCAAGGCAGTCCTCTATCAATGCATTACCTCATACTCACCTTATCTTCCTATTCTACCACCCGCTCCACTACCTTGCACAATGCACACTACCCCTATGGCTTCTCTCTCAACCTGGTGCCAACATCCACAGCCCAGTTGGGACCTGTTTATTTGGCACGATACATCATAGGGTTCTGTTTCAAAGGAGTTGGAGTTACTGCCAGTACTTCAAATCTAGAGATCAGCCAACTTATTGTGTAGTTTTGCCCTGGCCAGCACAATAAGCTGCGTAGGACAGTGGAACCTCCTACCGTACTAGGTGCTACTCTACCCTCTTAGTACAACTAGTACATACAGTTGAAGTCAGAAGTTTACATACACCTTAGCCAATTACATTTAAAGACAATTCCTGACATTTAATCCTAGTAAAAATTCCCTGTTTTAGGTCAGTTAGGATCCCCACTTTATTTTAAGAATGTGACATGTCAGAATAATAGTAGAGAGAATGATTTTTCAGCTTTCTATTTCTTTCATCACATTCCCAGTGGGTCCGAGGTTTACATATACTCAATTAGTATTTTGTAGCATTGCCTTTAAATTGTTTAACTTGGGTCAAACGCTTCAGACAGAGCTGGTGTAACGGAGTCAGGTTTGTAGGCCTCCTTGCTCGCACAAGCTTTTTCAGTTCTGCCCACACATTTTCTGTGGGATTGAAGTCAGTGCTTTGTGATGGCCACTCTAATACCTTGACCTTGTTGTCCTTAAGCCATTTTGCCACAACTTTGGATGTATGCTTGGGGTCATTGTCCATTTGCAAAACGTAGTCTGGCTTTATGGCCGTTTTGGAGCAGTGGCTTCTTCCTTGCTGAGCGGCCTTTCAGGTTAAGTTGATATAGGACTCGTTTTACTGTGGATATAGATACTTTTGTACCCATTTCCTCCAGCATCTTCACAAGGTCCTTTGCTGTTGTTCTGGGATTGATTTGCACCAAACTACCTTCATCTCTAGGAAACAGAATGCGTCTCCATCCTGAGCGGTATGACGGCTGCGTGGTCCCATGGTGTTTATACTTGCGTACTATTGTTTGTACAGATTAACATGGTACCTTTAGACGTTTGGAAATTGCTCCCAAGAATGAACCAGACTTGTGGAGGTCTCAAAAAATAAAAATAAAAAATCTGAGGTCTTGGCTTATTTCTTTTGATTTTCCCATGATGTCAAGCAAAGGAGGTACTGAGTTTGAAAGTAGGCCTTGAAATACATCCACAGGAACACCTCCAATTCACTCAAATGATGTCAATTAGCCTATCAGAAGCTTCGAAAGCCATGACATAATTTTCTGGAATTTTCTAAGCTGTTTAAAGGCACAGTCAACTTAGTGTATGTAAACTTCTGACCCACTGGAATTGTCATACAGTGAATTATAAGTGAAATAATCAGTTTGTAAACAATCGTTGGAAAAATTACTTGTGTCATGCACAAAGTAGATGTTCTAACCGACTTGCCAAAACTATAGTTTAACAAGAAATCTGTGGAGTGGTTGAAAAACAAGTTTTAATGACTCCAACCTAAGTGTATGTAAACTTCTGACTTAAACTGTACTACAGCACTATGCAGGCCATTTAAGATATGCTTGAACAATATGGAAGCTGAATGAGAGTGGTTCTCTGGGGTTACCTTTCCAGGTCAGGGTTCCTGTGTGGTTGCAGGTGAAGCCTGGGAGCTAGTGGTGCTCTGGCTCTCAGGTCCAGAGTTAATTAAGAGAGAGGAGAGAAGAGTAGCCCCCCACACAACTGCCAGCTGGAGCCAGCCTCAGATTAGACTCCCAGAGAGAGGAGGGCTGGGGTCACACAAACTGAAAGACATGCACATTTACACATACTTCAGAAGACACCGTCAAGGCCAACTCAGTATACATGTGCCCCCCCACACACACGGGGGGGACGGGCACTTAGGCAGGCATTCTCTTGGTCATCAACTCCCTTCCCTTTGGGCTGATGAAGTCACAGCCTTATGTAAGGAGTCATAAACATATAATCATTAATGAACTCCAGCCCCCAATTCAGCTTCACAGAACCAACGTATGTCCTGCCCCAGGCCGAGTTCAAGCTAATTGGGCAGAGATGAGCGGAGAGTTAAACTAAATAGACGTCTAGACAGAGAATATCAAGGGAAAGCCACTTCTCTAGTGGTTTCTCTCATTTTGGTAGCTAAGCCATGGGACCCAGACAGAATTGGCCAAAAGCACTAGCACAGCCATTCTTTGGTAAGCTGCTCATTTTACTGGTTGTCTGCTTAGCTGAGTGATCAAATCTAGCTAGCCAGGCTCATCAGTGCTGTCCTGACCACATGTTCAGGAAAAATAACTTCATAAAACACTAAAAACTGACAACTAGTGAGAGTATGCAAATGGTTTATTCTTTGTATCCCTTCCATGTTAGCCACGCTGATACGCATGTAGGAGACCTTCCATGTTAGCCACGCTGATACGCATGTAGGAGACCTTCCATGTTAGCCACGCTGATACGCATGTAGGAGACCTTCCATGTTAGCCACGCTGATACGCATGTAGGAGACCTTCCATGTTAGCCACGCTGATACGCATGTAGGAGACCTTCCATGTTAGCCACGCTGATACGCATGTAGGAGACCTTCCATGTTAGCCACGCTGATACGCATGTAGGAGACCTTCCATGTTAGCCACGCTGATACGCATGTAGGAGACCTTCCATGTTAGCCACGCTGATACGCATGTAGGAGACCTTCCATGTTAGCCACGCTGATACGCATGTAGGAGACCTTCCATGTTAGCCACGCTGATACGCATGTAGGAGACCTTCCATGTTAGCCACACTGATACATATGTAGGAGACCTTCCATGTTAGCCACGCTGATACGCATGTAGGAGACCTTCCATGTTAGCCACGCTGATACGTATGTAGGAGAGCTTCCATGTTAGCCACGCTGATAAGTATGTAGGAGAGCTTCCATGTTAGCCACGCTGATACGCATGTAGGAGACATTCCATGTTAGCCACGCTGATACGTATGTAGGAGACCTTCCATGTTAGCCACGCTGATACGTATGTAGGAGACCTTCCATGTTAGCCACGCTGATACGTATGAGACCATCGGGCATGAAACAGGGGCGGCAGGTAGCCTAATTGTTAGAGCATTGGGCCAGTAACTGAAAGATTGCTGGATCGAATCCCAGAGCTGACAAAGTAAAAATCTGTCATTCTGCCCCCGAACAAGGCAGTTAACGCACTGTGCCCCGGTAGGGGGTCATTGTAAATAAGAATTTGTTCTTAACTCACTTGCCTAGTTAAAGGTTAAATAAAATAATAAAAACAGACCTAAGTGACTACACATGGAGTGGTTGTGTGCGTGTGTAAAACTAACCATTCTGTGGTCCAAAGAGAAGTGGAGTTTCTCTGAGTTAAAGGAAACACAGATGGCTCCCTACACCAAGCCCCTTTCAGCATGTGTTTGTTCCTCTCCCAGGACTAATCAGGGGGCTTTACCAGTCTGTACAGCACTTGTTTCCTCTATGGCACAGTCAAAAAGCAACACACACTATGAGTTGGTCATATATAATACTTAATGCCTTCAGAAACTAATGTAGATTTAGCCTAGAATTTTAGGTTATTGTCCTGCTGAAATGTGAATTTGTCTCCCAGTCTGAAAGCAGACAACCAGCTTTTCCCTGTGCTTCGCTCTATTCGTTACTTATCACAAAAAACTATGTAGTCCTTGCCGATGACAAACATACCCATAACATGATGCAGCCACAACCATGCTTGAAAATATGAAGAGTGGTACTCAGTGATGTGTTGTGTTTGCCCCAAGCAACATTTTTAGCAGTTTTACAAAAAGTATGCATTTAAAAATATATATATATTTTTAAAATTCTGTACAGGCTTCCTTCCTTCTTTTCACTTTGTCAATTAGGTTAGTATTGTAGAGTAACTACAATGTTGTTGATCCATCCTCAGTTCTCCTATCAAAGCCATTAAAGGACACTATCTTTGTAATGACACACCATCCAAAGTGTAATAACTTCACCGTGCACAAAAGAACATTCAATGTCTTTTTTCACCCCTTTTTTAAATCTATCAATAGGTGCCCTACCTTAAGAGGCATTGGAAAACCTCCCTGGTCTTTGTGGTTGAATCTGTTTCAAATTCACTGCTCAACTGAGGGACCATACTGATAGTTGTATGTGTGGGGTAAAGAGATGTTACACCTTATTATTGCACAACTAGTGCACAACTTGTGACTTAAGCAAATGTACTCCTGAAATGATTTAGGCTTGCCATAACAAAAGGTTTTAATATTTATTGACTCAAGACATTTCAGCTTTTCATTTTCTATTCATTTGTTTAAAAACATGATTCCATTTTGACATTATGGGGTAGTGTGTGTAGGAAATTGAAGAAAATAAACATCTACATTTGATCAATTTAGGCTGTAAAACAACAAAATATAGACAAAGTCCAGGGGTGTGAATACTTTATGAAGGCACTGTATAGTCTGAATCAGGGAAGCCTTTCGACCAGTTTGGGAAATTCCACCCACTCATACTTTCCCACCAACCCATCCACTTCCTGTTCTAGAGGCGGGACTTCTGCCACACCCACTCTGCCTTTAAATGGCAGCCTGACAAACCTACCTGTCGTATTCCGTGTTAGTATCAGTTCAGTTATTTCTTACCTTTCCCCCTCACTATGGATGTTTTCTGTTTTTCCTGTTCCTGTTATATTGTTCCTTTGAGCACAGTATTGTTTAATTGCCCCCGTTGTGTGCCATGTGCTCATTGGTTTGCCTTAAAGGTCCAATGCAGCCGTTATCTTAATATCAAATCAAATTTCTGGGCAACAAAACCTCTACAGGATTGGTGGGTCCCCCTGCGGGACGGTTGAGCTAACGTAGACTAATGCGATTAGCATGAGGTTCTAAGTAACAAGACAATTAGACATAGACATATGTGATATTGGCAGAAAAATTCATGTTAATCTAACTGCACTCTCCATTTTACAGTGAAATAATACCATGCTATTGTTTGAGGAGAGTGCACAGTCATAAACTTGAAAATGTATTAACAAACCAATTAGGTCCATTTGGGCAGTCTTGATACAACATTTTGAACAGAAATGCAATGGTTAATTGGATCAGTCTAAAACTTTGCACATTCCCTTCCTACCATATACTGGCCAAAATCTAAATTGCACCTGGGCTGGAATAATACATTATGGTCTTTCTCTGGCATTTCAAAGATGGTACAAAAAAAAAAAAAATTCTTTGTATTATCTTTTACCAGATCTGATGTGTTATATTATACTACATTCATTTCACTTTTCCACAAACTTCAAAGTGTTTCCTTTCAAATGATATCAAGAAAGAATATGCAAATCCTTGCTCAGGTCCTGAGCTACAGGCAGTTAGATTTGGGTATGTCACTTTAGGCGAAAATTGAAGAAAAAAAGGTTCAATCCTTAAGAGGTTTTTAAGTACCTTATGGTGGTTGATTTAAATTAAACATGGTCAAAAAGAAATAGCTTCATAGCCAAGAGCAAACTGAAAACTAGCTGTTTTTAGCAGAGAGGTTTGGAACATTTTCTTATTGATCTATTAACCCTTTACACTCGTACCCATATAAAAGTTCAAAAATTGCAGATTTGGGCATTGATAAGCTCCTAAATTGGAGCACAGTGGCTGTACAGTAACATGCCATAAATGACATCAGAGCTCAGGCTCTGCGCTTCACAGCGCTGTATGAGTTTTGACTGACAGATGTTCTTTGTTGTCTTGGTGAGGAAATGTTGTAAATGAAGAGAATTTTAAAAGATGAGATGTTGAGGATTATAATAACACAGCTTTGATGTCATACAAGCAAGCCAAACACCCGTGAGTCCAAATGTGCACTTCACATTTCCACATCATAAAACTCACAAAACTCACAGTGTCAACGTTTATAATCACTATGTTTGATGTACACTACAAGATGACATTGCGTCATACCCTGGGTTTTCCGGAACAGAACAAGCCCGTTTGTCTATTGTGAGGAAGATTTGGCGCGGAACACACCTTAATGCACTCATGACTCCTTACTATGCGCACCAAAATTACAATCGGTTTCTTAAGCCCATACCAACAACAAACCAACCTTCAATACAGTCCTTTGCCTAAAAACCTTATCAGTTTTAACAACCAGAAGGAGTACTGCACTCTACAGCTAATGAAAAACAACTCTAGACTCCAGCTTATTGGAATGGATCATTTAAATATTCTGCCATATTGGTGGATCCATGTAACATAATATGGAATTTAGAACCATGTGTTTCTAGGCTATATAAAGTATACTCAGAAAACAATATCTTTGGATGCCATCTATATAAGGAATCCGATGGAATCTAGATCACAGAGAGCACCTGATAATTGTGTATATAGTAGACTGCTCTAGCTACTATCAGGGAGGGAAAGAGGAAGATAAAATCATTCACTTTCCTCCCATCACAGTCTGCCCTTTATAACTGTTAAAATGTCTTTAAGTCATCTTTTATCATTTAGCCTATATAGAATCACATCTAAATTCTGAGGAAGTGATTTCCAAAGATAGGGCACTGGGCAGCCTTGTCTGTGTGCTTGTTCACAAGAATCATCCTAAGCCTGGCACAGGGCAGATTCACTAATCTCTATATACACGGCACAATCTCTTATTGCCCAGTTTGCCATTTGGGCTGATTTATGGAATCTGACTAGCTCAGGCCTGCATACAAGCAGAAGCCTACTCCTAAATGTTCCAAGATGCTGCCGATAGAAATGTCCAGTATAGAACAGCTGACACAACTGACTATTCTCTGTAGCAAAGTTCCATTTTTATTTTATCTACACAATATAGCCCATTTCTGTCTGAATGTTCTGTAACACCGCACCTTCCTAAATAAGCACATGTTGCTTATTGAAGTCATCTCACAATGACCCAATTCCTTTTCTATAATATAATAATAATAATAATATATGCCATTTAGCAGACGCTTTTATCCAAAGCGACTTACAGTCCATGTGTGCATACATTCTACGTATGGGTGGTCCCGGGAATCGAACCCACTACCCTGGCGTTACAAGCGCCATGCTCTACCAACTGAGCTACAGAAGGACCACTTATGACAGAGGGCATACCGAGAGCGAGACCACGCCCCTCCCCCTCTTGATCGTGGGAAGCCAGGTATTGGGTAGAGGGTGTCACCCACTTTCTCCGTCTCGTTCACACATGCACCTGATATGCTACTGTCTGTGGTCTGTCAGAACTGAATGGGAAATCCAACACCAAGCTCAAGAGGACAAAACGCTAATATGAACACTAGGACATGTAGGAATGCTAAACGCATACATATCTGACCTAATAAGACAGTAGCAGCATTCTACAGGAGTGGGCTATATACAATAAACTGGTTCCTGAATGCTGATTGGAAAGCCGTGGTATATTGAAAGCCATGGTATATCAGACCGTATACCACGGGTATAACAAAACATTTATTTCTACTGTTCCAATTATGTTGGTAACCAGTTTATAATAGTAATAAGACACCTCAGGGGCTTGTGGTATATGGCTAAAATGCCACGTAGAGGTCGACCAATTATGATTTTTCAGCGCCGATACCGATTAATCGGACAATTTTTATTTATTTATTTGTAATAATGACAATTACAACAATACTGAATGTTACTACATTCGCGTAACAGGCAGTCAGTCTCCTTGTGGAGTGCAACGAGAGAGAGGCAGGTCGTTATTGCATTGGACTAGTTAACTGTAAGGTTGCAAGATTGGATCCCCGAGCTGACAAGGTGAAAATCTGACATTCTGCCCCTGAACAAGGCAGTTAACCCACCGTTCCTAGGCCGTCATTGAAAATAAGAATGTGTTCTTAACTGACTTACCTAGTTAAATAAAAGGTGTAATTTTTTTTTTTTTAATAATCAAAATCGGGGGGCTCAAAAATACTGATTTCCGATTGTTATGAAAACTTGAAATCGGCCCTAATTAAATCGCCCATTTCGATTAAACGGTCGACCTCTAATACCACAGCTAAGGGCTGTATACATACACTCTGCATTGCGGTGTGCTCAAGAAGTTTTGTACTTGCTTCATTAACAGCTGATCTTCATAACTAAAGCTGGGGGACAGCTGTGAGTGGAAAAACAAGCTCTGAGCAAGTTCTAAAAGCCATTAAATATGTTTGACTGAAAAGCATTTGAGATTTGGTATGCTACAATACTTTGTAATGGTCAAAATTCATACAATTTCCTACTTAGTGGTTTCAAATAAAGTCTAAACTTAATATGAAGAATTATGGTTTCATTCGGAAATGACTAAATTTACTTGTGGATGCTCAGGTTGACTTTCCCACAGAATTACCCATAAGCTTCTCTGAGACCATGGACATGAGCATTTATGAGGCAAAGTTCAAACAAAGTTGGACAATCACAAAGATCCATATAAGTTCCACCCACTGCTGTGACACGGTGGATTTACAAGTGTGTAAAACAGAACCTGTCTCCTATATACCAGTGTTAATATATGGATACTGGAACGAAAAAGCAAAGTTTGTGTGATGTGTTCAGATAGATATGAGAGTTCTCCCCTGACACAGGATAGAACCTGACTTGCATAGTTAAATAAAACTCTCCATCTATACAGGTCGAACTGTTCTGTGGTTCCATCTCCCTGGTGTACGGGCGCGTGACAGTTGGGTTTGCGAGTCTACAAAGATGTCATTCAGTGGGAAACAATCTACTACTGTTACAAATCCATACTGAAAAGGAAGTATAAGTAACAGGGAATTTTTCAAATGAAAAAGAGCTGGAGAATGACATGTTAAAGGCGATTATGTTACAGTTCTTCCGCGTAAGGCAGCAAAACACCCCCGAGGAAAAAGTGCTTATTTATTTGTGCTTTTAATTAACTTATGTTTTCGCCATAAACCTCTTACTTTGTAGTTGACCGAGCCCCCACCCCTCCTCTCCACCTCTATAGAAGTGCCTGGCATCCCCCACATCACTATAACAACCGGGGGAGTAATGCACTACAACAACCCCCCTATTTTCTTCGTTAACGTTACAGAAACAAACCAATGCTAGAACCCAAACGAATTTGATCAATAAACTGAATGACACATTTAAATCCTAAAAATAAAAATAGTTAACCAGTTTGATGTAAGCCATACATTTTTTACAATTGAACAATTGATATGGCATTGAACTGCAAGTTGGTCACATTTGCTTACCCTTCTCATACTCGTGTTGTTCTGTGCCACCGATATTTGTCATCAACAGAGTAGCAGCTGTTTTTGTTGATTAGTTAGCCATCCTCGGTCAACGTTTTACTAAAATGGTTAGTTAGCAAGCTAGCTACTTAAGTCCAAAGGTCTGCTGGTTCATGCAATCGATGATTACACACGAAAACATGTCGGAAGTAGCAGGCTACTGCTGCTGGTTAAACTGGCTTGCAAGATGTCGAGACAAATGGCTAACTTCGCTCCTTGCAACATGAAACAGTAGGCTAACATTAGTTAGCAACCTGGGAAGTTCTAAAATATTCACAAAACGGAAAACTCAATTGTGAAAGGTTTCGGGCAAGTAAGCATCTGCCGTTGGGTATGCCAGTGGATAAATGATAAAAGTGGTTCAAACAAACTCAGAAATCCGTTGGTACTCAAGTGTGAGAGGCTGGTCGATTCTTTGAAGCTCGAGCTGTCGTTACTGGACGGCTTCGGTGCACTTGTTGCAGTGATTGCTTGGGGGCGGAGTTTGAGTTCCACATTGACTCAAAGGACGTTTTGCACTGATTATTTTGTGGTCTGACCGCAAGAGGCCCTCACCGCCGAGAGCCAAGTTAAACAGAACGTGAACACTGCAGTAAAGCACGCCCATAGCAGGTTGCGCTCCATTGAGAAAAAACAGCCGTGTATTATATATATAAGTGCTAACGTCTTTGGACGTCATTTCTGGCACCAACATTTGGAATGCCTTTAAAACAATTACATAATCTTCCAGTTTGTGGTATTGCGAAGCTCATCCTGTTTTCTGATCATTCCCGCACCCAGGAAGTCATGACATTGCACTAGCTGATACAGCCTATTGCCACACATTGATTTATGAATATTGTAGCCAACATATTACATTGTACACAGGAGTAGTAAATTAAAGACAGTCAATGGGATTTTACATTGTATATTATGGTATTGAAATCAAAACAAGATACAATAACACTTGTCACATGAAATCTGTCAGATTGGTGAGGAGGAGATATGATCTTAAATAATAGGCTATATCAGCTGTAGCATAAAAATATTACAAAAACGTAATTTATATTCATATTTGATTAAAACATGTTTTATTACTGTAGGCTATTACATTCATCTATAACAGGTGGTAATAATTTCCCATGTAACATCCCATGAGCAAATTCACTGAGTCATGTGGGCCTAATCTGCACCGAAGAGCAGGAACCCAGAGAAGGTTGTATCATCATCTTCATCAGCAAACAGCCCGTTAAAGAGCTCTCCTCCAACCACCTGCAGCCACACTTTGTCCCCCTTCTCCAGGTGCAGGACAGCCCCGCCTGCTGCCTGGTCCTCACTGCTCGTGTAGTTATCCATAATGTGGATAACTACTCACTGCTCGTGTAGTTATCCATAATGTGGATAACTACTCACTGCTCGTGTAGTTATCCATAATGTGGATAACTACTCACTGCTCGTGTAGTTATCCTTCAACCTGTTTCTCACTAATGCTACTTTTACATTACGGGAGAACACAGTGATGTGGTAGGTGAAGTAGTAGGCCCCAGCCAGAGCGCAGGTGAACCGTCCGGTCTGTGCGTCGTAATGGTTCTGCCTGTTGTAGATCACCTTGTCGAACCTGATCGGCATGTTCTCTGGTGGGAGTTTGGTGTATTCGGTTAAACCGGCTGAGAACGCACTTTTTGGGATGAGGGATGTGTCCCCCTTCTCCCCCTTGTCCCTTGTCTCGCCGCCTGATTCCCTTGCTCTCCATCGTAACCAATGTTGCCTTTGAACCCTGGGGGGCCGAGATCTCCCTTCGGACCTGGTCGTCCTGGGGGTCCCAAGGGCCCTTGGATGCCTCGCTCTGGTAACCTGATCTCCTTGAGACCCATGTGCCCTGAGACTCCTTGGGGCCCCATCTTCCCCGGTGGCCCCTTCTCTCCATTCTCACCCCATTTTCCCTTTATTCCTGCCAGGCCAGCCGTACCTGCAGATACAAGGATAATATAATTATGTTAATACTGCTTGTCAGAGAAAGCCAGTGGTGATAACTGTACAAAGTATTTTCATGATAAAATAAAATACAGTCTCACCCAACTCCCCTTGTCTTCTTTGGGGCCACTCTGTACTGTTCGTCCGGTGATACTGATTTCCCCTTTAATGAATAAAATGACCAAGAACTTTCAAAAATGTATCAGCATGGGACCAGAAAAGCTGATTTCAATTGAGACTTATCTAACAGAGGAGGTTGTGCCATTGTCTTACCTCGGTCTCCCTTGTCACCTCTGAACCCGTCTCGTCCATCTCGGCCTGGCATTCCGTTGTGGCCTGGGTCTCCTGGTATTCCTGGGTATCCACAAACACATCAGTTCTTCTTGAATTTTTCATGTGCTATGCACCTCACAGCCAGCAGGAGGAGCAAGAGAGTGACTCTGAGTCTAACCCCCATCATGGGCCCTCAAGGGCCAATGCTTCAAAGACTTCCAATTGAGTATTCTCAGCACTAGATGCACAAGATAGAAGAGTGGGGTAATCCAGCGCAACACATTATGTCCAACGCACACCCACACATTGACACACATATACATGCACAGACACACACATGCATATGAACTGAGAGGTAGAGACAGCTGAATGTTTGGAGAGCCAAGACACCAAAGAAGGCCACACAAACATTACCAAGGACTGAAAAGCTAGTGAAATCACCAAGCCAGCCGCCTCATTGGTTCGACAAGGATAACGGCTATTTTAGGTTACTTATTCTGTCTGTCCAGCCCTCACCGTTCCATATCACCTGTCCCCTTCTAGAACGTTCTCCATTCTCTGGATTTGTAATGACCAGCTTGAGCTGTGCTGGGAGTACAGTATCTATCACCATAGGGATGTTAGCAAGGCAACAAAATGGTGGTGTTCCGTATTGCTTCCCTGTAGCAATACATGCAGGATTTCAATTCTGGCCTGTGGTTATTACATCCGCACAGTAATTTGAGTGGCTGTCTAGCTCCTCTTGAATGAGGTCATCAAACGAAAATGTGCAGGGAGTATCAGGGATAAAGAGCAAGATTAATATTGGATGCCTAATTTGTCCTAATCGATTTCATTTTTAATGTCAAAGTAGGATAAAACGTCCCCTAGCTAGCGCCTGAAATCATTAGCAACAGAACACAATAGTAGGGACACTCCGGATGGGGAGATGTTACCTCGTGTGTTTATCTTCTATATCTGAAACATCAATAGAACAATGTTGTTAAAATGTTTGCCCCCATAAATTAGACCATTACCATAAACTCTGACCTTTCCAGCTAGTGTTCTAGAACCTTTACATCTGTCCCTACCCCCATCGGAATGCCTAGGAAGAGTGATTGTTTTAAACAACATTCTCCTATCTTCACACATAGCATTCCTTAGAAGTCTGGTATATACTTTCCTGATACTGGAAATCCATTGGGATATATATTAGAAAACCAAAGATATAGATGTCCAAGAGCAATGACTTTGGTATATTTCACAGATCAGAAAAACAATACGATTCCAGAGTCAGTTTTCACCTAATTTATTTTTCTACACACAATGATTCAGATATAAACATATTTGTTTATGTAAACATGACAAATTACATTGAAGGGGAAAACAAATACATTCAAGCAATATCAGGCCTGGAACAAAATGATCCTACTCTCACTTTCATACTGTGGGTCTTTAACAATCATGGGATTGGCTGAAACACACATGGACAGTGGGCACATACAAGTACATTACATCAATTATACATAAGTAATAAATGCACAGCACAGAATGTTAGTACAAAAACAGAACTGAATTTAGGTCTATGAATTCCTCTGCATTTGGGTGGGTGGCATCTCTTATACAAGGCATAGTTTATGGTCCCTTTGCTATATTAACCAGGCACAATGTGATGGTCATTTGGTTACAGAAGTTACCACAAAGTCTTCACATATTGACACAAGACATCCGAGGCATCATCGTTCACTGAGTTCCATTCGGTTACACATTAAACTTTTCATGAGGTATAGCAAACCCTCCCAAATGACTATACAATGACTCAGACACACCTACTGTACATACAAACAAACAGTTCATTAAAATATGTAACATGCTATAACGTTTCGTGCTATAATATTTGTTAGAAGTGTAAAATACCATTTGCTTGTTTTGTAGAGGGATGACTTCAATCTTGGGTTCTCTGTACCGACTGAATTACGAAGACTTCATCCACTGAAGGGAATGGCTAGCAGGACTATATGGACGGAGAGAGTGGGACCATATGGACGGAGAGAGTGGGACCATATGGACGGAGAGAGTGGGACCATATGGACGGAGAGAGTGGGACCATATGGACGGAGAGAGTGGGACCATATGGACGGAGAGAGTGGGACCATATGGACGGAGAGAGTGGGACCATATGGACGGAGAGAGTGGGACCATATGGACGGAGAGAGTGGGACCATATGGACGGAGAGAGTGGGACCATATGGACGGAGAGCGGGGGTGGGGGAAGCAGAAAGCACTGAGGTCTATAGAATTGTGGTTGGGGTATAAGGAGCACTCTGTTTGGGTTGAGGATGAACAGTAAAAGCGTGTGTGTGTGTGTGTGTGTGTGTGTGTGTGTGTGTGTGTGTGTGTGTGTGTGTGTGTGTGTGTGTGTGTGTGTGATTTGCTAGTGCTTCTGGGGAAGGCGGAAAAGTGGTTGGGTCATATCATGAGGTTCCAGGGGCGGGATGGAGCTTTCTTCTGGAGTACACAGCCATGCAGAGGGAGCGGCTGGCAGCTGGCTGAGCGGCTGGCTGGTGTCTCTACATGATCTGGCGGTGCGATCCGTAGCCTGTCATGCCGGACTGAGAGGCCCCGCGGTTGCTTCCCATCTGCAGACCAATCAGACTCTGGCCCTGACGAAGCTGGTCCTCAGAGAACTCCCGCCGGTAACCCTGGGCTTTCCTACACAGGCCAGGACAGACAGGACAGTTGAGACAAAGAACAACACTCACACAACATTAAGATGACACTGCCACAGAGTTTTCCAAGTAAGGGGTCGTGGCCAGTCCATTACCTGTGGAACCAGTCGCGGTCGCCACGGTAATGTCCATCGTCCTTGGTGAGGGCGACACTACCTAGGGCCATCAGGGTTCTCTGCACTGCGGCCATATCCTTCCCTGTAACCATAGCAACAGTCCTCACAAACACTGGATCACACCCAGACAGCAAAGAACAGGCAAACAGGTTCCAAATAAAACAAACTTTAAACACAGCTACCTCTTGAGTCATATGTCATATGTCTCCATGGAGTATCACCCATATAGTGGACTATAAATAGCCTGGGTACCAACCAGTCTGTTTAGCTATCATTCCACTTCCTGCCACTCTGTGTCATATGACACGGTTTACAATGAGCGGAATGTTAGCAGAAACAGACTGGCTCCCAGACTATACAGGCTCTTATAAATGTAATGTGAGTATTGAAGGTACTTTACAGGCAGAAAGAGCTCAGCAGAGACAAGACTGTGAGAGTCTCCGTAATTGGACATGTATGTCAATGTCACATGGATGTATGGAGACATGATCTGTGTCAGTGAACGTGCAGCCCACCTTCCCACAGGTCCACGGTCTGGAAGATGTCTGTGGTGATGACTCCGTAGACCTCTGCTGCCTGCAGGAACTGGGAGATCTTCTCCATCTGCTTAAAGGCCATCTGAGTCTCCAGAATCTTCTTGATGGGCTCCTTACCACGCGGGTACAGGCTATTGATGAGCCTACAGAGAATCTACAGGGAGGAGGAGAGAACGGGGGAGTAAGAGGAATACAGATACATTCGTCAATGAAAATGAGGGAGAGAGAAACAAAGCAGAGGTAAGCATAAATTGGTCTCATTGTTAGCTTGTATAAGCGATCGTGCTCTATCAATGACTGCAGTCCAGTCAATCTTATTGAGCTTGTTCATTGTCATGCAGACTCACTGTTCCATCCATCAGCCATGTCTGGAAGTTCTGTCTGCCTGGCTGTGGTCTCTCCAGGTTCCCCCCACACTGAGCTACGATCCAGTCCACCAGCCGGGCCTCCAAGTCTAGATTATACTTCAGCTCTATCTTCTCCTGCACCTCCTTGCTCAGCCCGTAACTGGGTCCCCTGTTAGCCATTGCTCCTTCTGTCCTGCTCACCCAGACAGACAGACAGACAGACAGACAGACAGACAGACAGACAGACAGACAGACAGACAGACAGACAGACGGACAAGTAGTCTGCAGCTCTGCTGACCAACACCCTGGAGCAGTTTCAGCACTGGCAGCCTGCACCTGCTATACAAAAACAATACATCATGTACAAAACTGAACATTGTCAAGCAATATAATGTTTGTATTAAAGTCCAGTTATTGACATCAGAGCCATAAATAATGCATAGGCTTCATGGTAGTCACTTTGTTCATTCTGAGCCAGCATTTCTTAATTGTTTAATTTTTTTGTACATTTTAGTCATTTAAAAGACACTCTTATCCAGACCGACTTATATGATACATTAGGTTTAGTGCCTTGCTCAACTAAATGTTTTTCACCTAATCGGCTCAGGATTCGAACTTTTCGCTTACTGGCTCAACGCTTTTAACCATTAGTCTAGTCTACCTGTCGTCGTTGTTCTATCATAAACTACATCACCTGTTGGTTTCCTAATTTCACGTCCTTTCCTCACACTCCATCCTCTGCTTTCTCCCTAATGGCAACTGTGTCCCTTACAGGACGGGCACATCACCAGAGAACCAGAGCACTTGCCGGAATGGGTGTGGTCCTTGGCACCCGTCCTGCACAGGGACACGCACATTCTAATGAGGTAGCCTATGGTAGCCTTGAATGTGTATGGGATGAGCATAAAAATCGAAAAGCAATCGCATTGCATTGATTGTGTAGCCAACTATGAACGCGAAAAAAAGCGTAACTTTTTTCACAATAAAACTGATTTAGAAATTAGGAAGGCAGATGATATTTTTTAATCATACACATTTTCGTAATAGCCCCTTTGAGATTGAATAAACTAGCAGTGACGTTTAATTATTAATCCACACATATATATATTTTGAAACGAACGTTTCACGCTCTGAATAAATAATGATGAATAAAAGCTCTGGGCACACTTACTATAAAGAAGAGGAGAGTTATTTTGTCCGGTAGCTGTTGTGCTGTTAATTCCACTGAGCTGGTCGGGGCAGAGGATGCTGAACTGCTGAAGCATGCATTAAGCGGTGACGCGTGCGTGGGGCGAGGCTGGACTCAGTGTCCGGGAGTTGCAAACCACTGGTTTTATATGTGCGGGCGCCACGAGGAGGCTCCCTCGAGATGTCACATTCAGAATGAGACAGGACAGCAGAAACAAGAGGATGTGGACAGCAAGGCAAGGCGAGTCCCCAGCCAGCTAAGGTGGGTCCCCCTCCCCCATCCCCAGCCCAGCTAAGGATGGGTGATTTCCAAAAGGTGCATGACAAAGTGTTCACTTCTCATTGTTGATGTATTTGGCCTTACTACTCACATATGTAGTATTTTATTAGGATCCTCACTAGTTGCTGCTACAACAATACACCTGATGGCGTGCAGAATCAATATTTACAGAAGAGAAACAAAATATTTTCACCTTTATAGCTATCTTAAATTTTTCTGCAGATTTGGAAGGCACAGAACAGCCTGTGGCTGTTGCCTCTCAGTTTCAATAATGAAAGCCATTGCTCTGCTTTAATTGGGTTACAGTTACAGAAGTGGACACCAGATAGATCTGGAAAGAGAGGCTGGGTGCGGGTGACTCCACAGTACTGATATGACAACATGCGTCAGACTGGAAAAAGTCTCTAGACAACATTGAAATACAGGAAATAGAGATTCATGCTTTTCTAGAACGTCTGAATATCAGAAAAGCTTTTGAACATGTCATTGCTATACTACTGTACCCTTTGACTGTCAGGCTAAAATAACTTCAGTATTATTCTCACCATCACTGTATCTGTGTGTTTGCATTTCCAGCCCTTGTCTCTACATATTAGTCAGTTACTCAGTGATCTATATTAAACATAAACCAGGCAGGTTCTTCTTACTCCCTGATGCATGCATATGTTTGAGTGATGTCACCCAGTTGGTGTTGTGATGCGGAGGTGACTGATTGCATATATTCTGCCTAAGAGTGAAAGGTCAGAGCAGCAGTTAGAGGGTCAGAGAGAGTTACTGTGTCTGCTGCAGCAGGTCTGGCTTTCTGCCCCATTGAACACAGTCCAATGACCAACAACATGCTAATCAACAGCCCATTGGCTCCAACAGGGCCAGGCACTTCATTACACCAAACCAATGGCATGTATATTTTGAAAATAAATTAAACAAGGCCATCTTTGGTGGTTAGTTGAACATTCTATGGGGCCTCTGGGATGTGGTGCTCATAGTATTAACCTTTATTTGAAGTTTCCTCTTAACTTGAAGGGGTTTCTTTTGCCATTTTGAGATAGTGTGATGCTCAGTCCTAACTAAAAGACGACGTCACAGTGCTTCTGCATACGAGGCAGTTTGACGGAGCTTGTCGTTTGTGTGGATTGTATTAACTCAATAACAGCTCATATATCTGCATGCACAGTAACAGACCAGACCTGCACTCCACTCTGGTGTGCAGAGGCTTTATTGGGCCAACGGGGTGAGACGTGGTAAAAAGGCACAGGAAAACTACTGGGGTCTGGCAAAAGCACCAGCATGTTCTGTCAATCAAACAGCAGCAGCAGTGGCAGCATGGCCCATAGAAAGCTTGACCAAAACAACACTGCACAGAGTAAACTGGAACTAGTAAAAGTCACACTCCCTCCAAGGCACGCATCAAGAACCTGGCTGAGGTTATTGACAGACGTGCTCCTCGTTCCATCAGTTTGTACTTTCGGTGATCCTCGTTTCTCTCCTTCTCTTTGTAACAGCATAATTAGGATAAACTGACCAGGGGCAGACTGGGAGGAAGGGTAAGGGGAGAGCTGGGATAAAGGGATCTTATATGGCTGGGAGGTAGGAGCAGCTCCAATGGGGGGGGGGGGATTTCCAACTCACCCCCCCTTCCCTAACCCTTCCACCGACTCAAACGAGCGTGGTCAGCTTGTCTATGAGGTCGTCAATGGTGTAGACCATGAGCTTGATGTCGTCCTTCTCGGCCATGCGGTGCTGACCGTGGCGGCGGAGGATGACGTCCACGTCGGGGCTGAGGACGCGCTGGGCCACTTGCATGGAGATGTGCCAGGGCACGTCGTCGTCCTTCAGGCCGTGGATGAGCCTCACGGGGCAGGTGATGGGGATGGGGCTCTGGAGGACACAGTGGTTCTCCGCCTCCTTCAGGAAGTCCATGGTGAATGTGTAGACGCCCTCCTCTCTGTGCTTGCTGGGCATCGTCAGCACGCCCTTCTCTTCAATCTCCTTACGCACCTGTGGTGAAATGGGATCAAATCTATTTTAAATCTAAAAATGAATTGACATTCACACAGATGACTGAATTTCAATTAACAACACACCTGAATTGCCTGAATAGAAATGGAATTCACATTAGTTAATGTCATTCATAGTAATCCAGGGTTTATTTCACGATGTCCTCTCTCACCTCTAGAGACATTGACTTGAAGGCTGTGACGACATGGTCTGCTGCCGTGGAGATCCCCACCAGAGCTGCAGTCTTCTCCGGCCTGGCGATCGCTGCCAACAGCATGAGCCAGCCGCCCATACTGGACCCCACCATGATCTAAACAGAGACCATGGGGAAAGACATGATTACATTAAAGATGCCTAGACCTAAGATAGGGAGCCATGGTACATAGAAATACCAATAGTTTAATATGGATTGTTTCGCTTGTCTCCCCTCTTCCATTTGAACTGACTCCGTAGAGAAGCACCATGTGTGACAGTATCTAGCAATCGCTACAATAAAGAGAGAAGAACAGCAGTTTGTAAACACAAATGTGATTCTAACCACTAATCGTAACCACAACATATAGTCCTAACCTTGACTGTAAATCATCATCACAGGCACATTGGGAGTAATATCAGCCATTGGTGAGTCTGGCCCTGCTAATGGTGTCATTCACTAGCTGTGTGTCTGATTAATGACTAAGACAACATTGAATCCTGGCATGGAGGCTATGATACTCTCATAATGATTGAATGGTGTGAACTTTACATGGTGGCGAGATGCTCTTACATTTGTGACACAGTGCCCCCTTGTGGAAACATGTGTCACTAAAAACACCACAGCAGAGTCAAATACAGCGTATACAGTGCTTACAGAAATCTTCAGACGCCCTGACCTATTCAACATTTTGTTACATTACAGCCTTATTCTAAAATAGATCAAATGAAGTCCTCATTAATCTACACACAATACCACAGAATGACAAAGTAAAAAAAAGGTTTTTAGAAATGTTCGCAAATGTATTAAAAATAGGAGAAAAACATTATTTACATAAGCATTCAGACCCTTTGCTATGGGATTCAAAATTGAGCTCATGTGCATCCTGTTTCCATTGATCATCCTTGAGATGTTTCTTCAACTTGATTGGAGTCCGCCTGTGGTAAATTCAATTGATTGGACATGATCTGTAAAAGCACACACCTGTCTATATAAGGTCCCATAGTTGACAGTGTCTGTCAAAGCAAAAACCAAGCCATGAGTTGAAAGGAATTGTCTGTAGAGATCGGAGACAGGATTGTGTCGAGGCACAGCTCTGGGGAAGGGTACCAAAAGATGTCTGCAGCAATGAAGGTCCACAAGAACACAGTGGCCTCCATCATTCTTAAGTGGAAGAAGTTTGGAACCACCCAGACTCTTCCTAGAGCTGGCTGCCGGGCCAAACTGAGCAACTGGGGGAGAAGGGACTTGGTCAGCGAGGTGACCAACAACCCAATGGTCACTCCAACAGAGCTCCTCTGTGGAGATTGGAGAACCTTCCAGAAGGACAACCATCTCTGCAGAACTCCACCATATCAGGCCTTTAGGGCAGAGTGGCCAGACGGAAGCCACTCCTCAGTAAAAGGCACATGACAAGCCCGCATGGAGTTTGCCAGAAGGCACCTAAAGGACTCTCAGACCATGAGAAACTAGATTCTCTGGTCTGATGAAACCAAGATTGGAGTTCCTTCCACCTGGCACTATCCCTATGATGAAGCATGGTGGTGGCAGCATCGTGCCATGGGGATGTTTTTCAGCAGCAGGGACTGGGAGACTAGTCAGAAACAAGGGACAGATGAACGGAGCAAAGTACTGAGAGATCCTTGATGAAAATCAGCTCCAGAGCGCTCAGGACCTGGGGGTGAAGATTCACCTTCCAACAGGACAACGACCCTAAGCACACAGCAAAGACCACGCAGGAGTGGCTTCGGGACAAGTCTTTGAATGCCCTCGAGTAGCCAGCCAGAGCCTGGACTTGAACCCGATCGAACATCTCAGCGAAGCTCCCCATCCAACCGGACAGAGCTTGAGGATCTGCAGTGAAGAATGGGAGAAACTCCCCAAATACAGGTGCCAAGCTTGTAGCGTCATACCCAAAAAGACTTGAGGCTGCAGTCGCTGCCAAAGATACTTCAACAAAGTACTGAGTAAAGGGTCTGAATACTTATGTAAGTGTGATATCATTTTTAATACATTTGCTAAAATGTCCAAAAACCTGTTTTTGCGTTGTTATTATGGGGTGTTCTGTATAGATTGTTTTTTTCCCCTCATCAATTTAATCATTTTTAGAATAAGGCTGTAATGTAACAAAATGTGGAGAAAAGAAGAACTTTTCAAATGCACAGAGTTCGGCCAGGTTTTAGAATGGCTGCCATGTTAGCGCCTTAATTATCTTAATTTTGATGATACAACAATACGAGAGCGCCTCCGACAGTTCCCTATTAAATAACCCGCTGTAAACAAGCTAAACAGAGCAGCAAATTTAACAGACGTTTTTATTGATGAGCATACGGGATAATGTACTGTGTTGTCAACAAATTGCATTTCTGCTTTCACTGAACATCTTCATAGGTTTTGAAAACTACCCACCCTCCCCCAAAAAAATAGCACAAGGTGGAAGCATCAATTATGACTACTAAGGAGAAGTCTTGGAGCATTCAGAGAGAATCTCCCCCCCTTCTTTTTTTTTTAACAGATTCTAACTGAAATATTACACCACAAATGTAATAACTACTATGGAGGGTAAAACTGACAGAACATATTTTTAAATATCAATGTCATTGAAGGAACGTTCTATAACTGGGTTATAACAGGACGGTCTATAACTGGGTTATAACAGGACGGTCTATACCTGGGTTATAACGGGACGGTCTATACCTGGGTTATAACGGGACGGTCTATAACGAGACGGTCTATACCTGGGTTATAACGGGACGGTCTATAACTGGGTTATAACGGGACGGTCTATAACTGTTATAACGAGACGGTCTATAACTGGGTTATAACGAGACGGTCTATACCTGGGTTATAACGGGACGGTCTATAACTGGGTTATAACGAGACGGTCTATACCTGGGTTATAACGGGACGGTCTATACCTGGGTTATAACGGGACGGTCTATACCTGGGTTATAACGGGACGGTCTATACCTGGGTTATAACGGGACGGTCTATAACTGGGTTATAACGGGACGGTCTATACCTGGGTTATAACGGGACGGTCTATAACTGGGTTATAACGGGACGGTCTATACCTGGGTTATAACGGGACGGTCTATAACTGGGTTATAACGGGACGGTCTATACCTGGGTTATAACGGGACGGTCTATACCTGGGTTATAACGGGACGGTCTATACCTGGGTTATAACGGGACGGTCTATACCTGGGTTATAACGGGACGGTCTATAACTGGGTTATAACGGGACGGTCTATACCTGGGTTATAACGGGACGGTCTATACCTGGGTTATAACGGGACGGTCTATACCTGGGTTATAACGGGACGGTCTATAACTGGGTTATAACGGGACGGTCTATAACTGGGTTATAACGGGACGGTCTATAACTGGGTTATAACGGGACGGTCTATAACTGGGTTATAACGGGACGGTCTATACCTGGGTTATAACGGGACGGTCTATAACTGGGTTATAACGGGACGGTCTATAACTGGGTTATAACGGGACGGTCTATACCTGGGTTATAACGGGACGGTCTATAACTGGGTTATAACAGGACGGTCTATAACTGGGTTATAACGGGACGGTCTATAACTGGACGGTCTATAACTGGGTTATAACGGGACGGTCTATAACTGGGTTATAACGGGACGGTCTATAACTGGGTTATAACGGGACGGTCTATAACAGGACGGTCTATAACCTGGGTTATAACGGGACGGTCTATAACGGGACGGTCTATAACGGGACGGTCTATAACTGGGTTATAACGGGACGGTCTATACCTGGGTTATAACGGGACGGTCTATAACTGGGTTATAACGGGACGGTCTATAACGGGACGGTCTATAACGGGACGGTCTATACCTGGGTTATAACGGGACGGTCTATAACTGGGTTATAACGGGACGGTCTATAACTGGGTTATAACGGGGGTCTATAAGGGACGGTCTATAACTGGGTTATAACGGGACGGTCTATAACTGGGTTATAACGGGACGGTCTATTACTGGGTTATAACGGGACGGTCTATAACTGGGTTATAACGGGACGGTCTATAACTGGGTTATAACGGGACGGTCTATAACGAGACGGTCTATAACTGGTTATAATGGGACGGTCTCTAATGGGACAGTCTATACCTGGGTTATAACGGGACGGTCTATACCTGGGTTATAACAGGAGGGTCTATACCTGGGTTATAACGGGACGGTCTATAACAGGACGGTCTATAACTGGGTTATAACGGGACGGTCTATAACTGGGTTATAACAGGAGGGTCTATACCTGGGTTATAACGGGACGGTCTATAACAGGACGGTCTATAACTGGGTTATAACGGGACGGTCTATAACTGGGTTATAACGGAACGGTCTATAACTGGGTTATAACGGAACGGTCTATAACTGGGTTATAACGGAACGGTCTATTACTGGGTTATAACGGAACGGTCTATTACTGGGTTATAACGGAACGGTCTATTACTGGGTTATAACGGAACGGTCTATTACTGGGTTATAACGGAACGGTCTATTACTGGGTTATAACGGAACGGTCTATAACTGGGTTATAACGGGACGGTCTATAACTGGGTTATAACGGAACGGTCTATTACTGGGTTATAACGGAACGGTCTATACTGGGTTATAACGGAACGGTCTATAACTGGGTTATAACGGGACGGTCTATAACTGGTTATAATGGGACGGTCTATACCTGGGTTATAACGGGACGGTCTATAACTGGGTTATACGACGGTCTATAACGGTCTATACTGGGTTATAACGGGACGGTCTATAACTGGGTTATAACGGGACGGTCTATAACTGGGTTATAACGGGACGGTCTATAACTGGGTTATAACGGAACGGTCTATTACTGGGTTATAACGGAACGGTCTATTACTGGGTTATAACGGAACGGTCTATAACTGGACGGTCTATTACTGGGTTATAACGGAACGGTCTATTACTGGGTTATAACGGAACGGTCTATAACTGGGTTATAACGGGACGGTCTATAACTGGACGGTCTATTACTGGGTTATAACGGAACGGTCTATTACTGGGTTATAACGGAACGGTCTATTACTGGGTTATAACGGAACGGTCTATAACTGGGTTATAACGGAACGGTCTATAACTGGACGGTCTATTACTGGGTTATAACGGAACGGTCTATAACTGGGTTATAACGGGACGGTCTATAACTGGACGGTCTATTACTGGGTTATAACGGGACGGTCTATTACTGGGTTATAACGGAACGGTCTATAACTGGGTTATAACGGGACGGTCTATACCTGGGTTATAACGGAACGGTCTATAACTGGGTTATAACGGGACGGTCTATACCTGGGTTATAACGGGACGGTCTATACCTGGGTTATAACGGGACGGTCTATAACGGGACGGTCTATAACTGGGTTATAACGGGACGGTCTATAACTGGGTTATAACGGGACGGTCTATAACTGGGTTATAACGGGACGGTCTATAACTGGGTTATAACGGGACGGTCTATAACTGGGTTATAACGGGACGGTCTATAACTGGGTTATAACGGGACGGTCTATACTGGGTTATAACTGGACGGTCTATTACTGACGGTTATAACTGGGGAACGGTCTATAACTGGGGGACGGTCTATACCTGGGTTATAACGGGACGGTCTATAACGGGACGGTCTATACCTGGGTTATAATGGGACAGTCTATAACGGGACAGTCTATAACTGGACGGTCTATACTGGGTTATAACGGGACGGTCTATAACTGGGTTATAACGGGACGGTCTATAACTGGGTTATAACGGGACGGTCTATAACTGGGTTATAACGGGACGGTCTATACCTGGGTTATAACGGGACGGTCTATTACTGGGTTATAACGGAACGGTCTATTACTGGGTTATAACGGAACGGTCTATTACTGGGTTATAACGGAACGGTCTATTACTGGGTTATAACGGGACGGTCTATTACTGGGTTATAACGGAACGGTCTATTACTGGGTTATAACGGAACGGTCTATAACTGGGTTATAACGGGACGGTCTATAACGAGACGGTCTATAACTGGTTATAATGGGACGGTCTATAATGGGACAGTCTATAACTGGACGGTCTATAACTGGGTTATAACGGGACGGTCTATAACTGGGTTATAACGGGACGGTCTATAACTGGGTTATAACGGGACGGTCTATAACTGGGTTATAACGGGACGGTCTATAACTGGGTTATAACGGGACGGTCTATAACTGGGTTATAACGGGACGGTCTATAACTGGGTTATAACGGGACGGTCTATAACTGGGTTATAACGGGACGGTCTATAACTGGGTTATAACGGGACGGTCTATACCTGGGTTATAACTGGACGGTATATACCGGGACGGTCTATACCTGGGTTATAACGGGACGGTCTATAACTGGGTTATAACGGGGACGGTCTATAACTGGGTTATAACGGGGGTCTATAACGGTTATAACGGGACGGTCTATACCTGGGTTATAACTGGACGGTCTATAACTGGGTTATACGGGACGGTCTATAACTGGGTTATAACGGGACGGTCTATAACTGGGTTATAACGGGACGGTCTATAACTGGGTTATAACGGGACGGTCTATAACTGGGTTATAACGGGACGGTCTATAACTGGGTTATAACGGGACGGTCTATAACTGGGTTATAACGGGACGGTCTATAACTGGGTTATAACGGGACGGTCTATAACTGGGTTATAACGGGACGGTCTATAACTGGGTTATAACGGGACGGTCTATAACTGGGTTATAACGGGACGGTCTATAACGGGACAGTTTATAACTGGGTTATGAATTGGAATCACAATAAATGCATATATAAATACATGCATATGGATATGAGGGTTATCTAAAGGCTAGTATAGAAATGATTCTAGATCCACCAGTAGAGAGTTAGTTCACCTGTGGGCCCTCTGCTAGTTCATCCAACACAAAGAGAACGTCTTTCTTCCAGGTGCCAATGGTCCCGTCAGTTAACACCCCCTCTGATAACCCATGGCCAGTGTAGTCAAACCTGGGGAAACACAAACACAACATGAGCCTGGAGGACCACAGTTAGAAATACAATTAAACATCTGACAAAATATGTCCTATGCTAGCATAATAATTCAGAGAGAGTACAGAATCTGAGTAACATACGTTAGAGGGTGGTCTATTTGCATAACATACCTAACGTATAGGCTAGGGAGTCTATTCAGGTAATGGGAGTCTATTCAGGTAATGCTAAATGACTTAAATGTAATGATGATGTAATGTAATGAACCTCATGTGTATGGCCTTAGGGTCTTAAATTACATTTGCATGGCCTTAAGGAGACCGTGTAATGTACAGTACCTTAGGTATGAATGTCCTAGTGACCTGCAGAACTCCTCCAGGGCCTCAGCTTTCAGGCCGTTCATGTTGGATCCATAACCAGGCAGGAAGACCACGCCTGGACTCTTCCCCTTTACCCTGCGGTAGGCCAGCTTAGGGAGCTCTGGCCTTGTCACATACTGCACATAGGACTTCTGTCTCACCCCTGTTGGACACACACACCACACACACACACCAACCACACACACACAGTTATTTAATGCAAAAGATGAGAATGGAGTGTGTCTTGTAAAATTGTAGGTTTTATATGGGTGATTCATGCAATACTCTTGAAGGATAAAATCAACATGAAGTCAAGACAAGGAATGATCAGCTATGGCAGTCTTACGTAATATTTTGAAAATAGAACTGGGCCAGTGCTGTGGGGCAAGGCATTGTTGACATCATAACCAGTGAGTCAAACCGACTGAACAGAGGCAGATATGGAGTAGCCTATGATGCAATGCAAGTAGACAATTGTGTTACTTACCTCAATACAAGAAAGATAACATTAGAATACCATGACCATCTAGAACATTAAAACTAAATGGTTTGATAAAAGCTATACTTAATTTACCAGCATTTGCATTAATTGTATGGTCTAAAAACTAGGCTACCCCGAGTTTTAAAACTGGAAAACTGTGCCCTGCAAACACGCTCAAGTTGAATAATCCGTTTTTTTGTTGTGAGTACGCTTTACCAAATCTCAACAACATATGAACAGTCCGGTATAGCGCCGCTCGGAAGAGTATTCCTACCACCAATGTGCGAGATCTTAGAATATGCGCAGATGCTGCGCAGTTTATATGCGCACGAGCTAACCAATACATTCAGATGACGGGCCCTGCCTCTGCCACTCCCCCCACCTGTACCTTTTAATGCCGCGTTCAAAACAACTGGAAACATCTGACTTCCGAGCGTACAAACAACTGGGACCTCGAAAACAACGACCTCCAACTGGGAAAAATATTTTGAACGGTCATCCAACTCAGAACTCCAACTCGATAACTCGAGCCTCTTTCTAGAGCTCCGACTTTCCAAGCTGAACATCACTGATGTAATGATTTGACCTCGTATTTTTTCGAGTTCCCAGTTGTTTTGAACGCGGCATAATTCCGTAGCCTATACATTTTACAGTGAAATCGTTACATTGTGAACTGCAGTATCATACTCACCTCCCAAAGTCTTTGGCAAGATAGTAGCGACTCCTCCATTCTTCAAAATGTGAGAAAGTCCTTTGCGGCAGGACCTCAGCACGACGGCTGCCATATTTCTGGCTTTCCCACCCACTGAGAACATATCGCGAGAAGACCAATGTTGCCAGACGGATCGTTATTCTTTTATCACGGCTGTCCCTAATCAAATCAAATTGTAATAGTCATATTCACCGAATACAACAGGTGCAGACCTTACAGAGTGAATGCTTACTTACAAGCCCTTAACCAACAATGTAGTTTTAATAAATATAAGTATTAAGTAAAAAAATAGATAAGTAAAACATAAAATTAACCAATAGTTAAAGAGAAGCAGTAAAATAACAGTAGCGAGACTATGTACAAGGGGTATAAGTACAGAGTCAATGTGCAGGGGCACAGGTTAATCGAGGTAATTGAGGTAATATGTACATGTAGGTCGAGTTAAAGTGACTTTGCATAGATAATAATCAGAGAGTAGCAGCAGCCTAACAAATGGGGTGGGACAGTGCAAATAGTATTGGTAGCCATTTGATTAGCTGTTCAGGAGTCTTATGGCTTGGGGGTAGAAGCTGTTTAGAAGCCTCTTGGATCTAGACTTGGCGCTCCGGTACCACTTGCCGTGCGGTAGCAGAGAGAACAGTCTATGACAAGGTCGGCTGGAGTCTTTGACAATTTTTAGGGCTTTCCTCAGACACCGCCTATGTGTGTTGTACATGCACCCTGGGTTAATTTTCCTGTTTTAAGGACATCTCCCAATCTCTCTGTTATGTGGTAAACGTTCATCTCTGGGTCTTTGGGTTTGGTATAAGAGCTTGAGATAGGCTATTGCACCTGTCCATAAATCCACAATAGCCTACAATTTATAATTCAGGAAAATGACTATATGTAGAATCCTGTAGAATGGTATATACAGCATGCCATACAAGTCCACGAGGAGACCTGACCAATTAAGCCTTTCATGAATACCATATGCAATAAAAACGTCCCATGACGGTAATCTTTATTTAGCCAAGGCATAGATCTGGAGAGAGACATATTCAAATTAAATTGAACAGACAGAGACAGATCTGCCTGAAGTTACACAGTTTGTCACAACACAGGGAACACATTTATTTCAACATGTGAAACAATCGTCTGTTGTGTACTAGAATAAAGAGGAAATCTTCTGAGACATGTCATGTGAAATATGACTGTAAGTCTGTAACATGACTCAGAACGTCACAGGCGGAAGGTCATGGAGCAATAGAACGGAAGCGAGAGTAATAGCACATCCGCCGTTGTGGAATAGTGTATTCCAATCGGGCATTAGGCAGTTTCAGAGTGAGTGATATATTTTAGCCGAACGTCAATTAGATTGGAAACATATAGGCTTACATCATTGACAGATACAAAGACGCAATCCTCGGCGCTCGAGAAAAGATTGTAGCGATCTGACGACTGGAGAAAAACACCGCCTCTACATACACAGAGAGATTGGATAACCCGAGACTCGCTGAGAAAAAAATATCGGAGTGCAGAAGCAGGAGAAACCGTGGACAGTCACAAACCGCATTCAGTTTCGGCTCCTGGAGGATGTCTGGAACCACCGTCGATCAGGTGCGTATTTTTGGACAACCCACTGTCGTGACGTGTGTCGTTGCAATATGAACTTTGTCAACACTTTCGCCAGCTGCTATCATTCAGAGCTGTGGTTATGCTAAATAACACAGACAAAAGTATTTGATATATGATAGCTAGCTGCTATGTAGGCCGAACCTTGAAGTAGCGTACCGGCTGCAACAAACTGATATCATTCAGAGCGGTGGTCATGCTAAATAACACAGACAAAAGTATTTGATATATGATAGCTAGCTGCTATGTAGGCCGAACCTTGAAGTAGCGTACCGGCTGCAACAAACTGATATCATTCAGAGCGGTGGTCATGCTAAATAACACAGACAAAAGTATTTGATATATGATAGCTAGCTGCTATGTAGGCCGAACCTTGAAGTAGCGTACCGGCTGCAACAAACTCCAGCTTGAGCCGGTTGCTGTATTTTGTACTTGTCTATGCGACACGTTTACTGGATGTTAGGTGCGTTTGAAAATAATGCAAAGGAAGCCTTGGATCGATAGGCTAGGACTGAATGCGCTTTAATATGTCGTGATATACAGCCACTGTTATGGAATCATTGCATGTATTTCAGTAGCTTAGGCCTTGCTCACCTCGCATGTTTGCTACCATCACTCTTCCTATCAAACATTTCCCTAATAGGCCCATGCACAATCTGATAAATCTCTCTTCCCTATCACGTTTGCACTCATCCATTCTGATGTCAGAGACCCAAAGGACAAGGAAATAAAGGTATGTTTGTCACCTTATTCTTCTACGATGGCATGGTTGTTGTGGAGTTTGATGACAGTCAAACTAACTGCTGTACTAACTAAATAGTGTAATTAAATAACTGCTCTGATTACCCTTCAACCACCTTTGTTTTGATCTGGTGACCTGGTGTCATCAGCCAAAAGTAGGTAAACTAACTCACTTAGCCCTATAACCATTACACCACTCTTCTTGTCATATTCTTGGGTGATGTTATCATCTATATTGTCATACCCCAACTACTTAATGGGAATGTAAGGGGGTTTATATTTAGTTTATCAATTGTTCATTATTGGTTTGTAGATCTGTAAAAACACTAGTTGAATTTAGCTGAGGGACCTTTATGGTTCTATCACATCTAAAGAATAACCTAAGAAAATCATTTTCCCTCTCCAGTACAAAACGGATCAATGCATCAGAAGGAGGGAGTAAACGATGAAGACTTTGAACCTTACCTAAGCAGCCAGACAAATCAGGTGTGTGTGAATTCCAAATCTAGCCTATCAGCCATGCAGCTTGACATTTCATAGCGTATAGAGGGTTAGCCTTGTGATCTTTATGGACCCTCATAATTGTGTCTGAGGGTCAGGGTCAGGCTTCATATGAGGGTGTATAGCAGGGGTACTCAAATACTACTTGAGAAGGTCCGGTCACACAGATTTCCTAGGTGGCAAAGGTGTCATTTATCGGCATAGTAACCAACCCCCATCTCGCGACCCATGTGAACAAAGAGAGCTTCAAACCTCTCTGCCAATAACAGCTAGTTTTCCCCTCCCAGACAGTTATAGCAAAATTCTTGCTTGAGAAATTGTTTTTTTACTAAAATAGCCATTTTTGCCCATTTGAATGGAAATATATTATAGGAAGGTACTTACTTGTTACCCTGAAATTATTTTAATGTTATTTTTTAATTATTATTTTGTGTTGACCCTGTTCTGTGTCTGGATACGGACTGCTGTCTGCCTATTGAGGATGGCTGGTGTATAGAGTATTACCTCTGAATGAAAACACTGTATAGTAAGTCTATGTAATTAAGAAGCCATTGATAGATAACTAACTCACAGCTCTCTTTTTTTTTTTAACTTTTCCATTTAAAAAATGAGCTGTGAGGGAAATTATTGTTGATTAAAAAGACTCTAGTGAAATGAAGAATTCTAGTGAAATGTAGCCAAAAACAAATCCACCATTGGCCATGCCAATTTACTTGTGAAATTAATCTATACAAACTCAGACAATTATTACAACAACAACTGACAGATTATTTGAACACTGTTGCTGTCTTCACTTCTTGTTAAGGGAATCAGACATTTTATAGAGCTAGCATCCATTTTTTCCTCTGAAAGCCAGTCTGGCTCCTTTGAAGAAACGCTAATTTATTTCTTAGTTACGCTTTTGAGCAGAGATGGGCAAGATTAGGTTAGTCTTAGCTTCTATCACTAAGGTCATCCATTAACTGTCCACTGTTCTCCCCATCTACAGAATAACAGCTACCCACCAATGTCCGACCCCTACATACCCAGCTACTATGCTCCTTCCATCGGCTTCCCTTACTCCCTGGGGGAGGCCCCCTGGTCCACTGCGGGGGACCCCCCCATGCCCTACCTGACCACCTATGGACAGATGAGCAATGGCGAGCACCACTTTATCCCCGACGGGGTGTTCAGCCAGCCGGGCGCCCTGGGCAACACCCCTCCCTTCCTCAGCCAGCACGGCTTCAACTTCTTCCCTGGAAACGCAGACTATTCCACCTGGGGCACCAGTGTCTCTCAGGGCCAGTCCACACAGAGCAATGCCTATAGTAATAGTTATGGTTACACCCCTAGTTCCCTGGGGAGGGCTATAGCTGATGGACAGGCAGGCTTCAGCAGTGATGCCCAGATCAGTAAGGTCCCGGTACTGAGCAGCATCGAGCAGGGCATGACTGGGTTAAAACTGGACATGGGCGCCGCCGTCACCAAGACTGTCGGCTCGCCCCTTGGGGGCACGTTGGGCATGAGTAGCATGGCGGCCAATAACATGCCTCCATTGGTTAGTTCCTCTGCCCCCAAACCCACGTCCTGGGCAGCCATTGCCAGGAAGCCGGCCAAGCCCCAACCCAAGGTCAAGCCCAAAGCCAACATGGGGATGGGAGCCCCTGCCATTCCCCCGCCGCCCATAAAGCACAACATGAACATTGGCACCTGGGACGATAAGGGCTCCGTCAACAAGCCCCCCTTAGCTCAGGCCATGATGCAACCTCAGACCATGGTGCAGCAGACCCTGATGGGCCAGCCCCAGCCCCTGCTGCAGAGCCCTCTGCCCCACCAGCACCCACACCAGCACCAACATCAGCACCAGCAGCACCACCAACCCTTTCAGCTGCAGTCCCTCCAGTCTCCCCAACACCCCCAGCAGATGCCTCCAGGCCCCCCTCACCACCACCAACACACCCACCAGAACTTCTCCTCCCAGCCTGGCCCCCCTCAACCTATGCATCAACACCAACATCCCCAACCCCCACCCCAGAACCGCTGGGTGGCACCCCGGAACAGGGGCACCTTCAACCAAGGAGGGGCGGAAGGCTTTGGGATGGGTGTTGGTGGGGTCCCCCTTAGTGCCTCTCCCAGCTCCGGGGAGGTGCACCCGGTGTTAGAGAAACTGCGGGCCCTCAACAACTACAACCCCAAAGACTTTGACTGGAACCTGAAGAACGGCCGCGTGTTCATCATCAAGAGCTACTCTGAGGACGACATCCACCGCTCCATCAAGTACTCCATCTGGTGCAGCACCGAGCACGGCAACAAGCGCCTGGACGGGGCCTACCGCTCGCTGGGGGCCAAGGGGCCCCTCTACCTGTTGTTCAGCGTCAACGGCAGCGGTCATTTCTGCGGCGTGGCAGAGATGCGCTCGCCCGTGGATTACAACGCCTACGCAGGCGTCTGGTCTCAGGACAAGTGGAAGGGCAAGTTTGAGGTGAAGTGGGCATTTGTGAAGGACGTGCCCAACAGCCAGCTGAGGCACATCAGACTGGAGAACAATGACAACAAGCCCGTCACCAACTCCAGGGACACTCAAGAGGTGCCTCTGGAAAAGGCCAAGCAAGTGCTTAAAATTATTGCCACTTTCAAGCATACCACCTCAATCTTTGATGACTTTGCACATTACGAGAAGCGCCAGGAGGAGGAAGAGGCCCTGCGGAGGGTGAGAGAACCGTGCTGCTGACACACACAGCCTTTTCCTTTTGGGGACCGGCGAAGTGGCAGCACTTGTCTGAATTTTCCTTGTTTTACGATCCTTGTGAGGACTTCTGGTCCCCACAAGGATAGTAAAACCACACACACACACACACACACACACACACACACACACACAGCCCTATTGTATCAGCTGGCAGCAGAGTGTGTATGTGTGTGAGATGGTCACTCAGTCATACAGTGTAATACTGGTCAGTGGTCAACAGCGGTCATCATCTGGCCTCTCTTAGTTCGTAGGCTTCTTGTCTACTCTAACAATCCATTTCTACCAGTGTCATTAGTCCAAGGTGGTGGGTTCTACCAGTGTCATTAGTCCAAGGTGGTGGGTTCTACAAGTGTCACTAGTCCATGGTAGTGGGTTCTACCAGTGTCACCAGTCCATGGTGGTGGGTTCTACCAGTGTCACTAGTCCATGGTAGTGGGTTCTACCAGTGTCACTAGTCCATGGTAGTGGGTTCTACCAGTGTCACTAGTCCAAGGTGGTGGGTTCTACCAGTGTCACTAGTCCATGGTAGTGGGTTCTACCAGTGTCACTAGTCCATGGTAGTGGGTTCTACCAGTGTCACTAGTCCAAGGTGGTGGGTTCTACCAGTGTCACTAGTCCATGGTAGTGGGTTCTACCAGTGTCACTAGTCCAAGGTGGTGGGTTCTACCAGTGTCACTAGTCCAAGGTGGTGGGTTCTACCAGTGTCACTAGTCCAAGGTGGTGGGTTCTACCAGTGTCACTAGTCCAAGGTGGTGGGTTCTACCAGTGTCACTAGTCCAAGGTGGTGGGTTCTACCAGTGTCATTAGTCCATGGTGGTGGGTTCTACTAGTGTCATTAGTCCAAGGTGGTGGGTTCTACCAGTGTCACTAGTCCATGGTAGTGGGTTCTACCAGTGTCATTAGTCCAAGGTGGTGGGTTCTACCAGTGTCATTAGTCCACGGTGGTGGGTTCTACCAGTGTCATTAGTCCAAGGTGGTGGGTTCTACCAGTGTCATTAGTCCAAGGTGGTGGGTTCTACCAGTGTCATTAGTCCAAGGTGGTGGGTTCTACCAGTGTCATTAGACCAAGGTGGTGGGTTCTACTAGTGTCATTAGTCCAAGGTGGTGGGTTCTACCAGTGTCACTACATTAGTCCAAGGTGGTGGGTTCTACTAGTGCCATTACTCTAAGGTGGTGAGGTAGGTTCATGTGTTGAATTAGCAGCTCATCCCTCAGGCCTGACCATCTCTGCATTGGTCCAACCAGGAAACACTATCTGATCTGGCAGCCATTTTGTGTGACTGTGTGCTTCTATTAGAGTGATGATTCGCCCACGGAACTGGAGAGTGGGACACGCAGGGGTTTCCTGAAATTGGCTGCATTCCTCACATACCTCCTCTCAGACAAAGGCAGAAGCGGCTCTGATCTACCTTTGAACACCAGGCCTCTGGCAGAGACGGGCTCCTCTTGCTTCATTAGCTGTACAGCCCCACTCTATATGCCTAATGTATATCACTGGGTTTCTATGGGTTCCGTTTTAACATTGTTTATGTTTCGGGGTTATTTCACAATGTTTTGGGAAACAATTACATTATTCAATGGTTCTTACTTGCGCAAGCCGACACACTTTGAGCAATAATATACATACAACCTATTGAAGGCAGAGAACTGAGACAATTCCAATTCACACATGAGTATAATACACACTTGTACATGTGTGAAATAAGACAAATATAAGCACCCAGCTAATTATTATCATTGTTATAGGATGGACCAGCTAGGAAATCTAGGAAACACATTCTTAATTAAAAATACATATTCTAATCTCATTATATTAAAGGCCCAGTGCAGTCAAAATGTGATTTTCCCTGTGTTTTATGTATATTTCTACACTGAGGTTGGAATAGTACTGTGAAAATGATGATAATGTCCTTTTAGTGTAAGAGCTGTTTGAAAAGACCATCTGAAATGTCAGCCTGTTTTGGTGGGGTGGAGTTTTGGCCTGCCTGATGACCTCACCAGGTGGTAAATGAGTTAATAGACCAATAAGGAGTTCCAAACCTCTCGGCCAATAACAGCCAGTTTGCTGTTTTCCCGTCCCCACTCAGACCACTCCCAGATAGTCCTAGCACAATTCTTGCTTTAGAAATGACTCCTTGCAAAGAAGATATTTTTGTTTCTTTTTGAAAACAATCACATTAAGGTACTTCATTGTTACCCAGAAATGATTTGATATTGAGCTAAAAAAAATGTCAGGATTGGACCGTTAAGAACCCCCCACACACACACAACCTTTTATTTTTCTTCTTCCTACTCTCTGTCCGTCTCTCCATTTCCCTCCCCCTTGCTCTCCTTCTCCCTTTATCTCCCCCATCTATCTATCTCTCCTTCCCTCTGTCCTTCTCCCTCTCTGGCTCCCTCCCTCTATTGATGCTGGTGTACTGATTATTGGTTCCTGACCTTGTTAATATTTACCGGGTAACACTCATAAATATTTCAAGTCCATGTTTTCAGGCGCACTGAAAACAACCTGTCAGTAGGAAATGTGTTTTGACTGAAGCCAAGGTAGCGTTGTGTAGCCTAGCGTGGGGCAAGCGGCTGGCGCTGCTTTTGTAGCCCTGACCCCTCTACATGACAGCCCAGGACCTGACAGAACCCATCCTCCTCCCTCCCTCACCCTCCCCAGCCTGACAAGGTTAATTGACCTCCATTGTTAGGCCTCTTCTCTCACTCTGAGGGCTGTCAGATGCTAAGCAGAAGCTAACTGTGGAGACTGAGGTTGTATACAGGGTTGAGGATATAGACCGATACTGAACACAATTTGGCCCTAATCTATGGATTTCACATTGGAAGGGGACTTAGCCATGGGTGGGCCTGGGAAGGCATAGGCCCACACACTTGGGAGCCAGGTCTAGCCAATCAGAATTAGTTTTTCCCCACAAAAGGGCTTTACTACAGACATAAATACTCCTCTGTTTCATCAGCTGTCTGGGTGGCTGGTCTCAGACCATCAAGGTGAAGAAGCTGGAAGTGGAGGTCCTGGGCTGGCGTGGTTACACGTGGTCTGCTGTTGTGAGGCCTGTTGGATGTATTGCCAAATTCTCTAAAATGAAGTTCGTGGCGGCTTATGGTAGAGAAATTAACATTAGATTCTTTGGCAACAACACTGGTGGACATTCCTGCAGTCAGCATGCCAATTGCATGCTCCCTCAAATCTGGCGTTGTGAAAAAACTGCTAATTTTAGAGTGCCCTTTTATTGTCCCCAGCACAGGGTGCAACCCTGTCATGATCATGCTGTTGAATCAGCTTCTTGATATGCCACACCTGTCAGGTGGATGGATTATCTTGGCAAAGGAGAAATGCTTTCTAACAGGGATGTAAACAAATTTGAGAGAAATAAGCATTTTGTGCAGATGGAACATTACTGGGATCTTTTAATTTCAGCTCATGAAGCATGGGATCAACACTTTACATGTTGCGTTAATATTTTTGTTCAATATAGATCAGTGGATTGAATATATGCAGAGGTGTGTTTGTCAGGGTCATGTGTGTGTCCTATGGCAGTCAAATCAATTTTGATTTGTCACATGCTTAAACAACAGGTGTAGACTAACAATGATGCTTAATGGGCCCTTCCCAGCAATGTAGAGAGAAAGAAAATAGAGAAATAATAGAAAAGTAATAACAAATAATACACGTCATAATAAACCCTTCAGTAGGTGGGTGGATGTGAGTGAGTGGGTGGGTGGATGTGAGTGAGTGGGTGGGTGGATGTGAGTGAGTGGGTGGGTGGGTGGATGAGAGTGGGTGGGTGGATGTGCGTGGGTGGGTGCGTGGGTGGATGTGAGTGTGTGGGTGGATGTGCGTGCGTGGGTGGATGTGCGTGCGTGGGTGGGTGGATGGATGGATGTGCGTGCGTGGGTGGATGGATGGATGGATGTGCGTGCGTGGGTGGATGTGAGTGGGTGGGTGGATGTGCGTGGGTGTGTGGGTGGGTGTGCGTGGGTGGATGTGTGGGTGGATGTGCGTGCGTGGGTGGGTGGATGTGCGTGCGTGGGTGGATGTGCGTGCGTGGGTGGATGGATGGATGTGCGTGCGTGGGTGGATGGATGTGCGTGCGTGCGTGGGTGGAGGTGGGTGGGTGGGTGGGTGGGTGGGTGGATGTGCGTGGGTGGGTGCGTGGGTGGGTGGATGTGCGTGAGTGGGTGGATGTGCGTGCGTGGGTGGGCGTGCGTGCGTGGGTGGATGTGCGTGGGTGGATGTGCGTGTGCGGTGGATGTGCGTGGGTGGTGGTGGATGTGCGTGGGTGGATGGATGTGCGTGGGTGGGTGGATGGATGGATGTGGTGGGTGGGTGGGTGGATGGATGTGCGTGTGCGTGGGTGGATGTGCGTGGGTGGATGGGTGGATGTGCGTGCGTGGGTGGATGTGCGTGGTGCGTGGGTGGATGGATGTGCGTGGGTGGATGTGCGTGCGTGGGTGGATGTGCGTGCGTGGGTGGATGGATGTGCGTGCGTAGGTGGATGGATGTGCGTGCGTGGGTGGATGGATGTGCGTGCGTGCGTGGGTGGATGGATGGATGTGCGTGCGTGGGTGGATGTGCGTGCGTGGGTGGGTGGATGGATGGATGTGCGTGGGTGGATGTGAGTGGGTGGGTGGATGTGAGTGGGTGGGTGGATGTGCGTGCGTGGGTGGATGTGCGTGGGTGCGTGGGTGGATGTGCGTGCGTGGGTGGGTGGATGGATGGATGTGCGTGCGTGGGTGGATGGATGTGCGTGCGTGCGTGCGTGGGTGGATGTGCGTGCGTGGGTGGGTGGGTGGATGTGCGTGCGTGGGTGGGTGGATGGATGTGCATGGGTGTGCGTGTGTGGATGTGCGTGCGTGTGTGGATGTGCGTGCGTGGGTGGTGGGTGGATGTGCGTGGGTGGATGTGTGTGGGTGGATGTGCGTGCGTGGTGGGTGGATGTGCGTGGGTGGATGTGGGTGGGTGGATGTGCGTGGTGATGTGGGTGGATGTGCGTGGGTGGGTGGATGTGCGTGGGTGGGTGGATGTGCGTGGGTGTGTGGATGTGTGGGCGGATGTGCGTGGGTGGATGGGTGGATGTGCGTGGGTGGATGTGGGTGGGTGGATGTGCGTGCGTGGGTGGGTGGATGTGCGTGGGTGGGCGTGCGTGCGTGCGTGGGTGGATGTGCGTGCGTGCGTGGGTGGATGTGCGTGCGTGCGTGGATGTGCGTGCGTGCGTGCGTGCGTGGGTGGGTGGATGTGTGTGGGTGGATGTGCGTGCGTGCGTGGGTGGATGTGCGTGCGTGGGTGCGTGCGTGCGTGGGTGGATGTGCGTAGGTGGATATGCGTGGGTGGATGTGGTAGCCTCAGGTGAGTGAATAAAGGATGGTCTCTGTGGGCACAGACACACTGAGGAGGCCTTTGTTTCCCCAGCCACCCAGGCCAGGTCAGGCTTCAGCCCCAGCACCAGACAGAGTATCCCTACTGGGGATAGAGTTACTCTGGAGGCCCAGGTCTCACTGGGGCGTTCCCTTGCTGTGTCCACTGACACTGACACCTTCCTTCCCTCAAAGGGACCACTGTTTTCCCTGGGAAATGGGAGAATTAGTCTATATAAAGCCCTGAAGTTTGTCAAGTCCGTACATTGTTTTGAGTTTTACTGTGTTTTTATAGCTTGGATAAGCACAACTTTGTGTACAAACTTTGCTTGACAGCGAATTTTGGAAGTGATGTGTGTGTTGTTGTGTGTGTGTGAGTATTAGAATGCACTGTGCAGCCAGGCCTGTATTTGTGTATGTCAATAAATGAACAGTTGGGGAGTAAACTGACAGACCTGCTTTTCTCATGGTTTTAAGGAGTTAATAGAGCACGACCATGCCAGTCCTCCTTCTGATCTTGCTCTCTTTTATTTATTTATTTATATATATACACACAGTTGAAGTCGGAAGTTTACATACACTTAGGGTGGAGTCATTAAAACTCGTTTTTCAACCACTCCACAAATTTCTTGTTAACAAACTATAGTTTTGGCAAGTTGGTTAGGACATCTACTTTGTTCATGACAAGTAATATTTCCAACAATTGTTTACAGACAGATTATTTCACTGTATCACAATTCCAGTAGGTCAGAAGTTTACATACACTAAGTTGATTGTGCCTTTAAACAGCTTGGAAAATTCCAGAAAATGATGTCATGGCTTTAGAAGCTTCTGATAGGCTAATTGACAATTTATTTTTTTGTTTGTTTGTTTAATTTTTACCCCTTTTTCTCCCCAATTTCATGGTATCCAATTGTTGTAGTAGCTACTATCTTGTCTCATCGCTACAACTCCTGTACGGGCTCAGGAGAGACGAAGGTTGAATGTCATGCGTCCTCCGATACACAACCCAACCGCACTGCTTCTTAACACAACCCAGAAGCCAGCCGCACCAATGCGCCGGAGGAAACACCGTGCACCTGGCCACCTTGGCTAGCGCACACTGTGCTCAGCCCGCCACAGGAGTCGCTGGTGCGCGATGAGACAAGGACACCCCTACCGACCAAGCCCTCCCTAACCCGGGCGACGCTAGGCCAATTGTGCGTCGCCCCACGGACCTCCCGGTCGCGGCCGGTTACGACAGAGCCTGGGCGCGAACCCAGGGACTCTGATGGCACAGCTGGCGCTGCAGTACAGCTCCCTTAACCACTGCGCCACCCGGGAGGCCCTAATTGACATAATTTGAGTCAATTGGAGGTTTACCCGTGGATGTATTTCAAAGCCTACCTTCAAACTCAGTGCCTCTTTGCTTGACATCATGGGAAAATCAACCAAGACCTCAGAAAAACATTGTAGACCTCCACAAGTCTGGTTCATCCTTGGGAGCCATTTCCAAATGCCTAAAGGTACCACGTTCATCTGTACAAACAATAGTACGCAAGTATAAACACTGTGGGATAAAGCAGCCGTCATACCGCTCAGGAAGGAGACTCGTTCTGTCTCCTCGAGATGAACGTACGTTGGTGTGAAAAGTGAAAATCAATACCAGAACAACAGCAAAAGACATTGTGAAGATGCTGGAGGAAACAGGTACAAAAGTATCTATATCCACAGTAAAATGAGTCCTATATCGACATAACCTGAAAGGCCGCTCAGCCAGGAAGAAGCCACTGCTCCAAAACCGCCATAAAAAAGCCAGACTACGTTTTGCAACTGCACATGGGAACAAAGATTGTAATTTTTGGAGAAATGTCCTCTGGTCTGATGAAACCAAAATAGAACTGTTTGGCCATAATGACCATTGTTATGTTTGGAGGAAAAGGGGGAGGCTTGCAAGCTGGAGAACACCATCCCAACCATGAAGCACGGGGTGGCAGCATCGTATTGTGGGGGTGCTTTGCTGCAGGAGGGACTGGTGCACTTCACAAAAGAGATGGCATCATGAGGCAGGTAAATTATGTGGATATATTGAAGCAAGATCTCAAGACATCAGTCAGAAAGTTAAAGCTTGGTCACAAATGGGTCTTCCAAATGGACAATGGCCCCAAGCATATTTCCAAAGTTGTGGCAAAATGGCCTACGGTCAACAAAGTCAGGGTATTGGAGTGGTCATCACAAAGCCCTGACCTCAATCCCATTGAAAATATGTGGGCAGAACTGAAAAGGCGTGTGTGAGCAATGAGGCCCACAAACCTGTCTCATTTACACCAGCTCTGTCAGGAGGAACTTATTGTGGGAAGCTTGTGGAAGGCTATCTGAACCGTTTCACCCACTTTAAAGACAATGCTACCAAATACTAATTGAGTGCATGTAAACTTCTGACCTGCTGGGAATGTGATGAATTCTCTCTACTATTATTCTGACATTTCACATTCTTAAAATAAAGTGGGGAGCCTAACTGACCTAAAACAGGGAATTTTTACTAGGATTAAATGTCAGGAAATGTGAAAAACTGAGTTTAAATGTATTTGACTTAGGTGTATGTAAACTCCCGACTTCAACTGTGTATATATATCCCCCTCTTTCATTCTCTCTCTATTTATCCCTCTCGCTCTCTCTCTCTCTATCTATCTATCCCTCTCTCTCTTTCTCCCTCTTTCTCCCTCTCCTACTCTCTTTCTTTCTCTTTCTCCCTCTCCTACTCCCTCTTTCTCTCTCTCCTACTCCCTCTCTCTCTCTTTCTTTCTCCTCATCTCTTTCCTCCATCTCCCCCTCTTCATCATAGTGATTAACTGTGCCATGATTTATTAGCCTTCCTGCCTGCTCATAAAAATGACTACAACCAGACAGACCTTCTGGTGGATGGAGATTGGAGGTGGTAGAGATGGGGGTTGGAGAGGGGGAGGGGTACAGATGGAGATTGGAGTAGGGGGAGGGGTACAGATGGAGATTGGAGGAGGGGGTAGAGATGGGGTATGGTGGAGTTGGAGATTTGAAGAGGGGGCAAGGATGGGGATTGGAGGGGGCGGAGATGGGGTTTGGAAGTGGGGAGGAGGGGCAGGGATGAGAATTGGAGAGGAAAGAGGGGCAGAGATGGACATGGGGAGGAGGGGGCAGAGATGGACATTGGAAGGGGGGGGGGGCAGAGATGGGGTTTGGAAGTGGGGAGGAGGGGCAGGGATGGGAATTGGAAGGGGGGCAGAGATGGGGTTTGGAAGTGGGGAGGAGGGGCAGGGATGGGAATTGGAGGGGCAGAGATGGAGATTGCAGGGGAGGAGGAGGGGGCAGAGATGGAGATTGGAAGGGGGGAGGAGTGGGTAGAGATGGACATTGGAAGGGGGAGGAGGGGGCAGAGATGGACATTGGAGGGGGCAGAGTTGGACATTGGAGGGGGTAGAGATGGACATTGGAAGGGGGAGGAGGGGGCAGAGATGGACATTGGAAGGGGGAGGAGGGGGTAGAGATGGACATTGGAAGGGGGAGGAGGGGGCAGAGATGGAGATTGGAAGGGGGGAGGAAGGGGCAGAGATGGACATTGGAGGGGGCAGAGATGGACATTGGAAGGGGGAGGAGGGGGCAGAGATGGACATTGGAAGGGGAGGAGGGGGCAGAGATTGGAGGGGGCAGAGATGTACATTGGAAGGGGGAGGAGGGGGTAGAGATGGACATTGGAGGGGCAGAGATGGGATTGGAAGTGGGGGAGGAAGGGCAGAGATGGGGATTGGAAGTGGGGAGGAGGGGCAGAGATGGGATTGGAAGTGGGGAAGGAAGGGCAGAGATGGGATTGGAAGTGGGGGAGGGGGGCAGAGATGGGATTGGAAGTGGGGGAGGAAGGGCAGAGATGGGATTGGAAGTGGGGGAGGAGGGGGCAGAGATGGGATTGGAAGTGGGGGAGGAAGGGCAGAGATGGGGATTGGAAGTGGGGAGGAGGGGCAGAGATGGGATTGGAAGTGGGGGAGGAGGGGGCAGAGATGGGATTGGAAGTGGGGAGGAGGGGGCAGAGATGGGATTGGAAGTGGGGAGGAGGGGGCAGAGATGGGATTGGAAGTGGGGAGGAGGGGGCAGAGGGATTGGAAGTGGGGAGGAGGGGGCAGAGATGGGATTGGAAGTGGGGGGAGGAGGGGGCAGAGATGGGATTGGAAGTGGGGAAGGAAGGGCAGAGATGGGGATTGGAAGTGGGGAGGAGGGGGCAGAGATGGGATTGGAAGTGGGGGAGGAAGGGCAGAGATGGGGATTGGAAGTGGGGAGGAGGGGGCAGAGATGGGATTGGAAGTGGGGAGGAGGGGGCAGAGATGGGATTGGAAGTGGGGGAGGAGGGGGCAGAGAGGAAGTGGGGAAGGAAGGGCAGAGATGGGGATTGGAAGTGGGGAGGAGGGGGCAGAGATGGGATTGGAAGTGGGGAAGGAAGGGCAGAGATGGGGATTGGAAGTGGGGGAGGAGGGGGCAGAGATGGGATTGGAAGTGGGGGAGGAAGGGCAGAGATGGGATTGGAAGTGGGGGAGGAAGGGCAGAGATGGGATTGGAAGTGGGGAGGAGGGGGCAGAGATGGGATTGGAAGTGGGGAGGAGGGGCAGAGATGGGATTGGAAGTGGGGGAGGAGGGGGCAGAGATGGGATTGGAAGTGGGGGAGGAGGGGGCAGAGATGGGATTGGAAGTGGGGAAGGAAGGGCAGAGATGGGGATTGGAAGTGGGGGAGGAGGGGGCAGAGATGGGATTGGAAGTGGGGGAGGAAGGGCAGAGATGGGGATTGGAAGTGGGGAGGAGGGGGCAGAGATGGGATTGGAAGTGGGGAGGAGGGGGCAGAGATGGGATTGGAAGTGGGGGAGGAGGGGGCAGAGATGGGATTGGAAGTGGGGAAGGAAGGGCAGAGATGGGGATTGGAAGTGGGGGAGGAGGGGGCAGAGATGGGATTGGAAGTGGGGAAGGAAGGGCAGAGATGGGGATTGGAAGTGGGGGAGGAGGGGGCAGAGATGGGATTGGAAGTGGGGGAGGAAGGGCAGAGATGGGATTGGAATGGGGAGGAAGGGCAGAGATGGGATTGGAAGTGGGGAGGAGGGGGCAGAGATGGGATTGGAAGTGGGGAGGAGGGGGCAGAGATGGGATTGGAAGTGGGGGAGGAGGGGGCAGAGATGGGATTGGAAGTGGGGAAGGAAGGGCAGAGATGGGATTGGAAGTGGGGAAGGAAGGGCAGAGATGGGATTGGAAGTGGGGAGGAGGGGGCAGAGATGGGATTGGAAGTGGGGAGGAGGGGCAGAGATGGGATTGGAAGTGGGGGAGGAGGGGGCAGAGATGGGATTGGAAGTGGGGAAGGAAGGGCAGAGATGGGGATTGGAAGTGGGGGAGGAGGGGGCAGAGATGGGATTGGAAGTGGGGGAGAAGGGCAGAGATGGGGATTTGGGGAGGAGGGGGCAGAGATGGGATTGGAAGGAGGAGGGGGCAGAGATGGGATTGGAAGTGGGGGAGGAGGGGGCAGAGATGGGATTGGAAGTGGGGAAGGAAGGGCAGAGATGGGGATTGGAAGTGGGGGAGGAGGGGGCAGAGATGGGATTGGAAGTGGGGAAGGAAGGGCAGAGATGGGGATTGGAAGTGGGGGAGGAGGGGCAGAGATGGGATTGGAAGTGGGGGAGGAAGGGCAGAGATGGGATTGGAAGTGGGGAAGGAAGGGCAGAGATGGGATTGGAAGTGGGGAAGGAAGGGCAGAGATGGGATTGGAAGTGGGGAGGAGGGGGCAGAGATGGGATTGGAAGTGGGGAAGGAAGGGCAGAGATGGGATTGGAAGTGGGGAAGGAAGGGCAGAGATGGGATTGGAAGTGGGGAAGGAAGGGCAGAGATGGGATTGGAATGGGGAAGGAAGGGCAGAGATGGGATTGGAAGTGGGGGAGGAGGGGGCAGAGATGGGATTGGAAGTGGGGAAGGAAGGGCAGAGATGGGATTGGAGTGGGGAAGGAAGGGCAGAGATGGGATTGGAAGTGGGGGAGGAAGGGCAGAGATGGGATTGGAAGTGGGGAAGGAAGGGCAGAGATGGGATTGGAAGTGGGGAAGGAAGGGCAGAGATGGGATTGGAAGTGGGGAAGGAAGGGCAGAGATGGGATTGGAAGTGGGGAAGGAAGGGCAGAGATGGGATTGGAAGTGGGGAAGGAAGGGCAGAGATGGGATTGGAAGTGGGGAAGGAAGGGCAGAGATGGGATTGGAAGTGGGGAAGGAAGGGCAGAGATGGGATTGGAAGGGGGGAGGAGGGGGCAGAGATGGGATTGGAAGTGGGGAAGGAAGGGCAGAGATGGGATTGGAAGTGGGGAAGGAAGGGCAGAGATGGGATTGGAAGTGGGGGAAGGAAGGGCAGAGATGGGATTGGAAGTGGGGAAGGAAGGGCAGAGATGGGGATTGGAAGTGGGGGAGGAGGGGCAGAGATGGGGATTGGAAGTGGGGGAGGAGGGGGCAGAGATGGGATTGGAAGTGGGGAAGGAAGGGCAGAGATGGGATTGGAAGTGGGGGAGGAGAGGGCAGAGATGGGATTGGAAGTGGGGAAGGAAGGGCAGAGATGGGATTGGAAGTGGGGAAGGAAGGGCAGAGATGGGGATTGGAAGTGGGGGAGGAGGGGGCAGAGATGGGATTGGAAGTTGGGGAGGAGGGGGCAGAGATGGGGGGTGTATTTCAGCTGGTGTTAATAAGGATGAAATAAAAGTAGGTTTTGAGTTCCACATGCAGAAACTCAACTCTGGAAATCTTCAGTAGACACCACTGTGTGACAAATTGTGAAGCGAAGCATTTCTTCCGTTAGCTTACATCCAAGGGCCAAATCCTATCACAGAGCTTTCATCACATGAACAGAGAACAAGAGATTGAGTCAAAAAAATACATTACCCTGAGTATGTTTTGTAACACCATTCCATTTGTTTTTTTCTCCCACTTAAATATCCTCTAATTTTGTCCCCCCCCCCCCTCTCTCCCTCTCCCCAGGAGCGGAATAGAAATCAACAGTAACTTTAGAGAGAACTCCTTGCTAGAGGTACAACACTAACGACGTATGACCTTAAATAATTAGCCTAACTACGCAGAAGAAAGGGTCCTGCCATCTTTTCTGCTGAAGACAACAAAGAGGCCATATCTCACGATGTGAACACGACGATGGAATCACCTGTGTCAGTTCTCTGGTGCATCAATCTACCCCAGTGTTCCTGTCTCTGAAGAAAAATAAAGAACATTACTCACTTTAAAGTCTCTCTTTAAGCACTTTCAGTCCACCTAAAGCAGCCTCTACCAATACCCTTTACTCTCTAATAACTCTTATATCTCACTTATATCTCTCTTTCTGGACTTCTGTTTGTAATAACTGACTAACCAGTGTAGTTAGTTTTTCTGAGGATTTTACCAGACTTGTAGTTTTTTTTTTCCATTTTTTTTTTAATGCCTCCAAAATATTGGGGAAGAAAATGTGTTCTCCCCTCCCCCTCGATGTGTTCTCCCCTCCCCCTGGATGAGCGTTAGCGCCTTCAGAAGAGATTCAAACATATAACATGTATAACTAAATATTTGACTTGAATCTACACTCAGCTTGTGATTGATTGACAGGTGAGGGGAACGACAGGAAACGGCCATAATCATGCCAATCATTAGATGGACCCCCCCTTACTCCCGCCTCTTTGTTTCTGCATCTTTTTCTGTGTACCAAAAGACGAGGTGGATGATGTAGTGAGCTGGGCTGGGTGAATGCCAGTTAATGCACATGTTAGTCTTTTCTCTCCTGATTATTATGTCATTCTGAAGTCCATTTGTCTGAGGAGAAATCTGCTCCACGGTAACGGTTGCCTTGGTAGCTGTCAGTATCTTCAGGCTAAAGCTGGGGCCTGTTCAGGAGGTTGCAATGTTACACAACATTCAGATAGAAAATGTGTCCAATAGATATGATTCTCTGTCATGTAGATGAGAACAGGAAATTGTTTTAGCTTTAAACATTACGTTTCTATCAGCAGTGTTGTGCAACGTTTCACCTGACTGAACAGGCTTCAGGCTCTCTGTCTCTGAAGAACTCTGTAATGCTTTTGGGATGACCCTCCCTGGTGTTCCTGGGTCCAGGTATAAGTTACTGTTAACCACATATCTGGGACCAGATGCTCTACCCCATTTCCTAACCTAAACCATTAGGGGGATGAAAATATATCTGGTCCTGGATCAGTGGTTAGGAGTGATTTTGGCCTACTGCCGATTGCTGCTTGGTTACAGAGGGGTATCCCAAAAGCTGAACATCACCAAGGAAGTGAGCGTTTCTCCTCAAGGTGATTCACTAGCGAAAAATAAACATTACCCATGTTTAGCATAACAAACGCTTCTGCAATGTGTCTTCTTGCGGTCTGTTGTGTGTATGTGATTGTATCGATGTGTGAGCAATAACCCTGTCATTCATTTTCTGTTTCTGCACTTGGATGATCCTAATATTACAGAATTTTTACTGACACCAAGACACATCACAGGCTGTGCCCCAACACTCTAGCATGGCTTCCTCCACTCCTCCATCAAGATTGATACTGTCGGGCATGGATCATCAGCTAGATTCAAACGCAGGACAATCATTTTTTGGAGCAGATGGTTGGTGGGCTGGAACATAATTACAAATCATTTGTAGACTGCAAATTGATGGCAAGAAGCCCAAACAGATATAATATTTGACTTAAACATAATCATTTTAAACCTTGCTTACATTTGTATACATTCACGTCTCTATTATGCGTGGGAATACTTGGGAACATATTTCCTAAATTAAAATAACTTTTAGCTGATTTCCTGGTGATTTTTGTCTTTTATGTCCAACAATGAAAATAATGTATATGTACTGTATCATTGTTTGAATATGTACAGTACCAGTCAAAAGTTTGGACACACCTACTCATTCAAGGGTTTTTCTTTATTTTTACTATTTTCTACATTGTAGAATAATAGTGAAGACATCAAAACTACGAAATAACACATATGGAATCAAGTAGTAACCAGAAAGGGTTAAACAAATCAAAATATATTTGAGATTCTTCAATGTAGCCACCCTTTGTCACCTAGAATGCATTTCAATTAACAGGTGTGCCTCGTTCATTTGTGGAATGTCTTTCCTTTAATGAGTTTGAGCCAATCAGTTGTGATGTGACAAGGTAAACAGAAGACAGCCCTATTTGGTAAAACACCAAGTCCATATTATGGCAGGAACCGCTCAAATAAGCAAAGAGAAACGACAGTCCCTCATTACTTTAAGACATCAGTCAATCTATCGAAAAACCATCAAGCGCTTTGACGAAACTGGCTCTCATGAGCACCACCACAGAGTTACCTCTGCTGTTACCAGAGTTACCTCTGCTGTTACCAGAGTTACCTCTGCTGTTACCAGAGTTACCTCTGCTGTTACCAGAGTTACCTCTGCTGTTACCAGAGTTACCTCTGCTGTTACCAGAGTTACCTCTGCTGCAGAGGATACGTTCATTCGAGTTGTTTTTGGTTGCTACTTGATGTTAGTTCTGATGTCTTCACTAGCACCCTCTTTGGGTCATTGTCCTGGTTGAAGTATCTCAAATATAAAATATATTTTCATTTGTTTAACCCTTTCTGGTTACTACTTGATTCCATCTGTGTTATTTCGTAGTTTTGATGTCTTCACTATTATTCTACAATAAAGAAAAAAGAACAAAAAACCCTTGAATGAGAAGGTTTTTCCAAACCTTTGACTGGTACTGTATATTACTGTTCAAAATGTTGGGGTCACTTAGAAATGTCCTTGTTTTTGAAAGAAAGCCATTTTCTGTCCATTAAAATAACATCAAATTGATCAGAAATACAGTGTAGACATTGTTAATGTTGTAAATGACTATTGTAGCTGGAAAAGGCAGATTATTTTATGGAATATCTACATAGGTGTACAGAGGCCCATTATCAGCAACCATCACTCCTGTGTTCCAATGGCACATTGTGTTAGCTAATCCAAGTTTATCATTTTAAAAGGCTAATTGATCATTAGAAAACCCTTTCGCAATTATGTTAGCACAGCTGAAAACTGTTGTGCTAATTAAAGAAGCAATAAAACTGTTCTTTAGACAAGTTGAGTATCTGGAGCATCAGCATTTGTGGGTTCGATCACAGGCGCAAAATGGCCAGAAACAAATAACTTTCCTGTGAAACTCGTCAATTTCTCGTCAGAAATTAAGGCTAATCCATGGGAGACATTGCAAATAGTACAATACTATACATACATTTATACATACACACTGCATATATACAGATACATAATATGTACATGTAGGTAGAGTTATTGAAGTGACTATGCATAGATAATAGCAGAGAGTAGCAGCAGCGTAGAAGAGGGGGGTGGGGGGCAATTCAAATAGTCTGGGTAGCATGCATGTGTAGGTTAATCTTGAGTTCCTGTGGTAAATCACTCACTTTGACTATTGAATTAATAGTCGGCCATTGAACGTTTCTTCATAATGTTTAATTTCCTTGAAACCTTGTATCTCTTAGTTGCTACTCTCTAATACAAAGTAGCACAATAAAAATCTTTAAATAATTATTTATATTTATGGAAGTAATAAGGAAGTAGTATAATTTATTTCAAACCGCATCACATCTGCCCTATTTTCAGGATTATATACAGTATGTTGCTGGACTATGCTATCCATGAGGTACATGAACGTTGTGTTTCAGTATATGGCCACCAGATAGCGCCATTGTATCATTTGCAACTTAACTCCCATTAACTCCTGTGTGCAGTGCTCCTATGTGCAGTGCTCTTGTGTGTAGTAATGCTATGTGTAGTAATGCTGTAGGTTCTATATTCTGTGATTTATCTTCCTTGTATCAAAGGCACCTTGTTACTCAACAGCTTCTCCAACCCCTCCACAAGCGATTATATAGAGAGTACAGACACTTGTTGTGCAAAGTACACCTTTGTCTGAGCAATTCATGTCGGGGGAGTGAGGGAGAGAGAGGGAGAGGGAGAGAGGGAGGGAGGGAGAGAGAGAGAGAGAGAGGGAAAAGAGAGAGAGAGGGAGAGAGAGAGAGAGAGAGAGAGAGAGAGAGAGAGAGACAGAGAGAGAGAGAGAGAGAGAGAGAGAGAGAGACAGAGAGAGAGAGAGAGAGAGAGAGAGAGAGAGACAGAGAGAGAGGACCCTCTGTGTGTGATGAGGAGGGATAAAGAGTTGTAATTATATCGGAGGAGGCTTTTGATTGCGACTCTCCTCTCTGTTCTCTGCCTGTTAATTTGTACATCCATCAGGCTTTCTGCAGACACTCGCTGCATTCATCTGTGAAGGCAGCCAAAACATTCATCTGTGAAGGCAGCCAAAGCAGACCGCTCGATTAACAGTACAATAATAGAAAAGCAGAATGCTCACCGCAATTACCGGTTTCTAGCAGCACGTGGCAGTGTTGTTGAGATGCACAGAGCCAAATATGCTAATGGTGGTATGTGCCGTGAGGGTGATTCCCACCTTGTTTGTTCAGAGGTTGAATTAGCTTGCTGTAGCCCTAACACAGTAGAGAGCACGACCTCTGACCTCAACTCTATTAGCTCAGCTAATACCTGATGATGATGTCCAGGCTTTAGTAATGCAGAGTACCTTATTGTATTTGTTGTGTTTAGGCTGCTATTATATTTGTGTATATTTGACTCAAATTGATTGTGCTTGTTATAGTCTGTTGTGTATGTTGCCAATGGACTCGTTAACATGGATGTGCTGCTTCTGTGGTCAAAACGGCTCTAAAGGAAGGAATGCCTTTCACAACCCCCAAATGGCCTCTCTTTTCAGAGGAGAATTCTATGGCGTGATGAGAAAAGATGACAGGGAAGGAGACTTCTCTCCTGCATTCCACTGCTTCCTTTGAACATTCAGTCACATTGAAGACTCGTCAAGACATGGCTGGGGGGCAAGGTTAGGTCACGTCTCTGCTCCGCTGACATCTATCTCCTCTCTGTGTTGAAGGTTTCCACGCTCTCGGCCCCGGCACAGCTCTCTCTCCTACAAGCCCAACCTTGACATGAGGCGTATTGATGACCATGCTCAGTGACATTTAGGGCTCTTAGGGTAACCTGGCATTGTTTCAAATAATGTTGTTGTTTGTCAGTTCTGAGCGGTTGGAATCAGGGGTTGAAAGGGTGGGCAACCCAATACCGAATAAGGGACCCCCCAGTAAGTGTTGAAATATTAACATGGGACCCCAATCCCCATAACCATTCATAATATTACCATTGGTCCAGACCCACTATGTTTAGAGCACCCCCACAAAGGGACAATGAGTAATTCCAACCCTTGGAGTCTTGCTTTGAGTGACACTAATGTGTAGATTTCCTCTCAGTATGCTGACATGCTATCTGTGTTGCCATGGTTATATCATTATCTTTGAATTGAAAGTGGAGCCTGAACCTGTTCTCCAACATAATGATATGAGGTAGTTTACAGCACAGAAGATGTCATCATGCTACACGCAATGTGGCACGCATTAGAGTCTGACATTTATACTGTCACTCTCAACATTTACTGCACTGATGATGAAGATGTTGAAATGAGGTGTAATTGAACTGTGAGTAGTGTGGACGCTGTAGGTGCTGTCCACTGGTGGCTCTGTTTGGTTGTTCTGTCAATGGTTTTATTCTCTTATCACGCTTCGGCCCCATATTCTATATAAATGCAGATTTGTGAAAATGATTCAAATGTTGACAACTAAAATAATCTTTCCCAAAACAGTGAGAGCAAGTGCACTTCTATCTAAGGTGTATTTGTCCTAGTCTCCATGAAGTGGCGCCCTAGGTAACAGTAACATCTCTCTGCTACTCTGTTTTTAGGACAGACCACTCTAGTAGACTCGCCATTTCTTTATCTTCTTTACATTCACAACTCTTTTTTTTTGCTTTTTTTCCCAGCATGCAGCGTTGAGTCTAAAAGGCAAGTGAAGACAAACAAATAGAGGAACAGAAACGGATCACAAACATCACAAACATCACAACACATGAGTCTGTATCTGATGTTATTGGAAGTCCAGTCTGTATCTGATGTTATTGGAAGTCCAGTCTGTATCTGATGTTATTGGAAGTCCAGTCTGTATCTGATGTTATTGGAAGTCCAGTCTGTATCTGATGTTATTGGAAGTCCAGTCTGTATCTGATGTTATTGGAAGTCCAGTCTGTATCTGATGTTATTGGAAGTCCAGTCTGTATCTGATGGTATTGGAAGTCCAGTCTGTATCTGATGTTATTGGAAGTCCAGTCTGTACCTGATGTTATTGGAAGTCCAGTCTGTAGCTGATGTTATTGGAAGTCCAGTCTGTATCTGATGTTATTGGAAGTCTAGTCTGTAGCTGATGTTATTGGAAGTCCAGTCTGTATCTGATGTTATTGGAAGTCCAGTCTGTATCTGATGTTATTGGAAGTCCAGTCTGTATCTGATGTTATTGGAAGTCCAGTCTGTATCTGATGTTATTGGAAGTCCAGTCTGTATCTGATGTTATTGGAAGTCCAGTCTGTATCTGATGTTATTGGAAGTCCAGTCTGTATCTGATGTTATTGGAAGTCCAGTCTGTATCTGATGTTATTGGAAGTCCAGTCTGTAGCTGATGTTATTGGAAGTCCAGTCTGTATCTGATGTTATTGGAAGTCCAGTCTGTAGCTGATGCTATTGGAAGTCCAGTCTGTAGCTGATGCTATTGGAAGTCTAGTATGTAGCTGATGTTATTGGAAGTCTAGTCTGTAGCTGATGCTATTGGAAGTCTAGTCTGTAGCTGATGTTATTGGAAGTCCAGTCTTTAGCTGATGTTATTGGAAGTCTAGTCTGTAGCTGATGTTATTGGAAGTCCAGTCTGTAGCTGATGTTATTGGAAGTCCAGTCTGTAGCTGATGCTATTGGAAGTCCAGTCTGTAGCTGATGTTATTGGAAGTCCAGTCTGTAGCTGATGTTATTGGAAGTCCAGTCTGTAGCTGATGCTATTGGAAGTCCAGTCTGTAGCTGATGTTATTGGAAGTCTAGTCTGTAGCTGATGTTATTGGAAGTCTAGTCTGTAGCTGATGTTATTGGAAGTCCAGTCTGTAGCTGATGTTATTGGAAGTCCAGTCTGTATCTGATGTTATTGGAAGTCCAGTCTGTAGCTGATGTTATTGGAAGTCTAGTCTGTAGCTGATGTTATTGGAAGTCTAGTCTGTAGCTGATGTTATTGGAAGTCCAGTCTGTAGCTGATGTTATTGGAAGTCCAGTCTGTATCTGATGTTATTGGAAGTCCAGTCTGTAGCTGATGTTATTGGAAGTCCAGTCTGTAGCTGATGCTATTGGAAGTCTAGTCTGTAGCTGATGTTATTGGAAGTCCAGTCTGTAGCTGATGTTATTGGAAGTCCAGTCTGTAGCTGATGTTATTGGAAGTCTAGTCTGTAGCTGATGTTATTGGAAGTCCAGTCTGTAGCTGATGTTATTGGAAGTCCAGTCTGTAGCTGATGTTATTGGAAGTCCAGTCTGTAGCTGATGTTATTGGAAGTCTAGTCTGTAGCTGATGCTATTGGAAGTCTAGTCTGTAGCTGATGTTATTGGAAGTCCAGTCTGTAGCTGATGCTATTGGAAGTCCAGTCTGTAGCTGATGCTATTGGAAGTCCAGTCTGTAGCTGATGTTATTGGAAGTCCAGTCTGTAGCTGATGTTATTGGAAGTCCAGTCTGTAGCAGTCCAGTCTGTAGCTGATGCTATTGGAAGTCTAGTCTGTAGCTGATGTTATTGGAAGTCCAGTCTGTAGCTGATGCTATTGGAAGTCCAGTCTGTAGCTGATGCTATTGGAAGTCTAGTCTGTAGCTGATGTTATTGGAAGTCCAGTCTGTAGCTGATGTTATTGGAAGTCCAGTCTGTATCTGATGTTATTGGAAGTCCAGTCTGTAGCTGATGTTATTGGAAGTCTAGTCTGTAGCTGATGTTATTGGAAGTCTAGTCTGTAGCTGATGTTATTGGAAGTCCAGTCTGTAGCTGATGTTATTGGAAGTCCAGTCTGTATCTGATGTTATTGGAAGTCCAGTCTGTAGCTGATGTTATTGGAAGTCCAGTCTGTAGCTGATGTTATTGGAAGTCTAGTCTGTAGCTGATGTTATTGGAAGTCCAGTCTGTAGCTGATGCTATTGGAAGTCCAGTCTGTAGCTGATGCTATTGGAAGTCTAGTCTGTAGCTGATGTTATTGGAAGTCCAGTCTGTAGCTGATGTTATTGGAAGTCCAGTCTGTAGCTGATGTTATTGGAAGTCCAGTCTGTAGCTGATGCTATTGGAAGTCTAGTCTGTAGCTGATGCTATTGGAAGTCTAGATGGAGATTTGTGAACTTTTTCCTAAACAGAATGTTTAATCTATGAATCTATGACTTCTCGGAGTCTCTGTGTGGAATGTCTATTGTTCATCCCTTATTAATTCAGTCGTACTCAACAGTCTCACATTTGTCTTGAATACATTTTTTATAAAAACTGAAAAGAATAGTATCTCAAATCTTTCAGACAATCTGCATGACTTTCCATAGCCTGTATGAACAATACAAATTATGTGAAATATATTGACATTATTATAGTCTACTTCGATAACTTTTCCAAATATACTAACACACTGCCACCACTGGCCTTGACAACAGTTACTAGAATGATTCAACAGAACCTTGCCTTGTCATCATAATCAATATGTGTCTCTAGAGACATTTCTACATGACTGGATCCATTTAACTGTAAGGACCAATGAGAACACTGTGATGCTGCCAGCAAGTCAATCCGATTGGATGTGATTGACAATCACATGACTCTCAGTTCTAATTACAGTTGAGTTCAATTCTCATCCCAGAATCCTTCTCTCTGCCATCATCTGTGACTCAAATGACACCGTATTCCTCAGTCTCCATATAGTACACTACAAGTAGTTTTACCCAGAGTCCAAAAGTAGGGAATGGGGTGTCATTTGAGACATACCCTTATATTCAGGCTCCAGGTAGGTAGGATGTTTACTTTAGGAGACTTCAACATGTAAAGGCCATTATTATTAACTCTGTTGTAGCCCATCCACACCGCTCTGCCCGAAGGTGTCAGGTTAATACCTTTCTGCAGCTCTGCCCTCCTCTTTTATTTATGAGCTAGAAGTGAGAGAGAGAGTGAGACAGGGTGTGGATCCCAAATGGTGCCCTATTCCCTATATAGTGCGCTACTTTTGCACAGGGCCCATAGGGCTCTGGTCAAAAGTAGTGCGCTATGTAGGGAATAGGTTGCCATTTAGGTAGGACGCAGGTCTTGATTCCCAGCGTATTTAATTCACCAGATTTCTATCTGCATATCTGAACATGCAGTGGCCAGACATGGCACACATATCCCGCCACAGTTTACCCAACACCACGTATCTTAGAGGAGGAGTTCTGTAACTTTAATCCAGGTCATGTTGGATGGACTCTTCAGACAGGAAGTGTAGAGGGGAAGTGACTACAGCAGGACTAGTCAAGGGGCTTGGAGCTCAGTAGTACACCACGATGAGAGGCAGCGTAGTGATGATGTCATTGCTTCTTGTCCCTCCTATTGATACTTGAGGGTGGTAATAGCTCTATGGGGGTAAGGGCAGGAATTGGAATGGAGGCTGGTGGTGGTCGTGGCTGTTGGGGGTCTAAAATGCAATGCATTTGAAATGAAATAATATACAGAGAAATTATATACTAGTAGGATAGGAGCCAGGGGAGTCTGGATTGGTGTGTGCACGTGTGTGTGTGTGTGTGTGTGTCTATGTGCTTGTGTGGTGTGGGGACTTTTTAACCTGACACTGTGTGTGTGTCTAAGCATAAAGTAAGCATACATACTTGTATAATGTGATGCAGCACCTCTGTTTCGGTGACACCCTTCCTCGCTCGCTGTCAGACGTGAAGGAGATTAAGGGCCATTCAGTTTCTATTGATCACGTCCACTTAATTTGCTTTAGCCAATGATCTGATTACACATGTTGTCCTCACTCCTCCCCCTTCATCATCCTCCTCTTATCTGACTGCTCACCTCCACACACCAGGACCTTCCCTTATAGTATTTATATAGTATAGGATTATAGTATTCTCTCCTCCCCCTCTTCTTCCTCCTCTCCATCCTCACCTTCCTCACTCCTTACCACCCCCTTCCCCTTCTCCTCCCCCTCTTCTTCCTCCTCTCCCCCTTCCTCCTTTCCCTTCCCCTTCCCCTTACTCCTCCCCTCCCCTTCCTCCCCCCTCTTCTTCCTTCACTCCCCCTCTTCATCTTCCTCTCCTCCCCCTCCTCTCCTCCCACTCCCCTTCCTCCTCTCCTTCTTCTTCCTCTCCTCTCCCCCTCTTCCGCTTCTCCTCCCCCTCCCCTTCCTCCTCTCCTTCTTCTTCCCCCCCCCCTCTTCCTCCTCTCCTCCCCCTCTTCTTCCTCCTCTCCTCTCCCTCCCCTTCTTCTTCTCCTCTCCCTCCTCCTATCCTCCCTGTCTTCTTCCTCCTCTGCTCCCTCTCTGCCCCCATCTGAGTCTTAGTTCTCCATGGGGCTGTGGTCACCCATACTGGTGTAAGCACTAGGGGCACCCCAGCAGACCCTAACCAAACCCAGAGTGAGGTCTCTCTCTCTCCCCCTCACCCTTCCTGTCATGTCCATCAGTCCATCAGTCCATCAGGCCCCAGGGGAGTGTTCTGGAGACCAGTGTGGTTTTTAACGTTGACATAGCCTCTGGTTAATCTGCTTAGGTTAGATTCCACTGTAGTGAAACTGTCCTAGTAGGCATAGACTCCTCCGGATTCAGGGGGTTTCTCCACTGCACTGACAACCTGCTGTCTCCCCAGTCTCCCCAGATTTACTGTAGATAGGGTTTAATACCATGGGGTGTATGTATCAAGCATCTCAGAATACAAGTGCTGATCTAGGATCAGTTCTTCCCTGTCCATGTAACCTTATTTATTATAATCTGAACAGTAAAGCTGATCTTAAATCATCAATCTAAGAAGTTTGATACATACGGCCCCATGTCTCAACTCGTGGCTCAATGTCCATGTCTTGACTCCATAAAACTATCTGAGACTAAATCAGACTGGACTTGTGCTATTTCAATCTAGGCCAAATATACATGTATGAAATGTGCACCCAAGTTTTGTGTAAATCATTCATTGATGTCAATAGTAAACTTGCTCATCTCTCAAATGAGGATTTGTCCCATTGTGACTAAGATGTAAGGTATTTATTGATAGCATGCATCAACAACAAAACTTTATTCAGGTTGAATCTCCCCAAATACCTGAAAATCTTTTTTTTTGACACATGGTGATGCATACTTTTGTTATTAGGTCTATACATTAGTGACAGAACAGGGTCTGAGTCCGTCCACAAGGTTCTAGTCCTGGTTGTAACAATCACCACCAGAGAACAGTGTTATAGGACAGAAATAACCAGTGAATCACACTGAGGAAATCACAAAGACATATTCAGCACAGATCAAATCATTTGAACATGGTTCTCTACAAATTAGAGCTGAAAAAGATGATAGCATAGTATTGTTTTGTTTAGTAGGAAAACTATAACTTCTTCATAAACAATATTGACTAAATCGTGTTCATTGAGTAGACTGTGGAGACTGAAGAGGGAGAGTGTTACGTCCGTTGTTGGAATGAGACCAAGGTGCAGCGTGGTAAGTGTACATCTTTCTTTATTTTGATGAACACCAAAAAAAAAAAAAAAAAGATAAACAAACGTAAAGTTCTGCAGGATATACAGCAACTAACAAAATCATGATCCCACAACAGAAGGTGGGAAAAAGGGCTGCCTAAGTATGATCCCCAATCAGAGACAACGATAAACAGCTGCCTCTGATTGGAAACCATACCAGGCCAACAAAGAAAAAGAAACATAGATTTGCCCACCCAAGTCACACCCTGACCTAACCAAATAGAGAATAAAAAAGGCTCTCTAAGGTCAGGGTGTGACAGAGTCCGGCCGCAAACCTGAACCAATAGGGGAGGGTCCGGGTGGGCATCTCATCTTGGTGGAGGCTCCGGTGGGGACGCAGACCCCGCTCCGCTTGAGGCTCCCCCCACTTCGGTTGGAGCCTCTGGTGCGGGGATCATCGCCGGGGACTCCGGACCGTCGATCGTTGTCGCGGACTCCGGACCGTAGATCGTTGTCGCGGACTCCGGACCGTAGATCCCTGCTGGAGGAACCGAACCACCGCTCGTTGCCGGAGGCTCCCGGCTGAGGACCGTCGCCAGAGGCTCCCGAATGGGGACCGTCGCCGGAGGCTCCGGATTGGGAACCCTCGCAGGCGGCTCCGGACTGGGAACCCTCGCAGGCGGCTCCGGACTGGGAACCCTCGCAGGCGGCTCCGGACTGCAGACCGTCGCTGGAGATTCCTGACTGCGGATCATCACTGGGTCGATGCCACAGGACGCACTGGGCTGTGAAGGCGCACCGGAGACACATTACGCAGAGCCGGCGCAGAATATTCTGGGCCGAAGAGGTCAGGGCGTGACAGTACCCCCCCCCCCTCTCTAAGGTCAGGGCGTGACAGTACCCGCCTTCTCTAAGGTCAGGGCGTGACAGTACCCCCTCTCTAAGGTCGGGGCATGACAGTACCCCCCTCTCTAAGGTCAGGGCGTGACAGTACCCCCCTCTCTAAGGTCAGGGCGTGACAGTACCCCCTCTAAGGTCAGGGCCCACCCCCCTCTCTAAGGTCAGGGCATGACAGTACCCTCCCCCTCTCTAAGGTCAGGGCGTGACAGTACCCCCCCCCTCTCTAAGGTCAGGGCGTGACAGTACCCCCCTCTCTAAGGTCAGGGGCGTGACAGTACCCCCCCTCTCTAAGGTCGGGGCATGACAGTACCCCCCTCTCTAAGGTCAGGGCGTGACAGTACCCCCCCTCTCTAAGGTCAGGGCGTGACAGTACCCCCCTCTCTAAGGTCAGGGCGTGACAGTACCCCCCTCTCTCTAAGGTCAGGGCGTGACAGTACCCCCACCCCCTCTCTAAGGTCAGGGGCGTGACAGTACCCCCCTCTCTAAAGTCAGGGCATGACAGTACCCCCCCTCTAAGGTCAGGGTGTGACAGTACCCCCCACCCCCTCTAAGGTCAGGGTGTGACAGTACCCCCCTCACTAAGGTCAGGGTGTGACAGTACCCCCCCCCCTCTAAGGTCAGGGTGTGACAGTACCCCCCTCACTAAGGTCAGGGTGTGACAGTACCCCCCTCCCCCCCCTCTAAGGTCAGGGTGTGACAGTACCCCCCTCACTAAGGTCAGGGTGTGACAGTACCCCCCCCCCCTCTAAGGTCAGGGTGTGACAGTACCCCCCCCTCACTAAGGTCAGGGCGTGACAGTGCCCCCCCCCCTCTAAGGTCAGGGTGTGACAGTACCCCCCCCTCACTAAGGTCAGGGTGTGACAGTACCCCCCTCCCCCCCCTCTAAGGTCAGGGTGTGACAGTACCCCCCCCTCACTAAGGTCAGGGCGTGACAGAGAGAGAGAAACAAAATGTATTCATGAACTGTAGCTCAAGGTCTTGCTTGACTCTTTTGGAATTGGGAGTGGGAGTGGGAGAAATGTTTTATTATTCCAATAAATTACTCACTTATGATAGAATGGTGTAGGTAGGGCAGGGCGTTATTTTCATTTTAATATTATATATTTTTTGACGGTATTTGATGTTTTATGTTTTTGAATAATAAAAGTTCAACATTTGGTTTGTGAGCAGGGCATGAACCTACGGTGCAAACGCATACATTCTAAGTGATTTCAATGGGTCTTTCTCCATTCTGATCGATTGTTTTAGATTGTTCAATTCAACTTCAAACTAAAATAATTTCCTGAAATTCCATACATTTCTGCATTTCCTGAGATACACTCAGGTCGTTTTTTACTTTTTCCACATTTTGTTACTTTACAGCCTTTTTCTAAAATGGATTTTTAAACATTTTTCCCTTCATCAATCTACACACAATACCTTGCTAATTTATAAAAAAACTGAAATATCACATTTACATAAGTATTCAGAACCTTTACTCAGTACTTTGTTGAAGCACCTTTGGCAGCAATTACAGCATTGAGTCTTCTTGGGTATGACGCTACAAGTATGGCACACCTGTATTTGGGGAGTTTCTCCCATTCTTCTCTGCAGATCCTCTCAAGCTCAGTCAGGTTGAATCCAAGCTTCAAGATTGTTTTGATCACGGGGACTGGGATATGTCCAGAATAGCTTCAGAAAAACTGCTATATCTGATGATGTGCTGGCTCTCTCTATTTTACGTTGTATTAATTGCAAAGGGAATATCATGGCTGGAAATGGCTGTGTCGTAGGGGCCTGCTCTTGCAAAGCCATAACTACTGCTAGCCTAGATGTTAACTGCTTGAATAGGGTTGTAGATAGGTACTGCTAGCCTAGATGCTATCTGCTTTTATAGGGCTGGAGATGGGTACTGCTAGCCTAGATGTTATCTGCTTTTATAGGGTTGGAGATGGGTACTGCTAGTCTAGATGCTAACTGCTTTTAAAGGCTGAGTGATGGATACTGCTAGTCTAGATGCTAACTGATTTTATAGGGTGAGTGATGGGTACTGTGTGAGTGACGGATACTGCTAGTCTAGATGCTAACTGCTTTTATAGGGTTCGTGATGGGTATGGATGCTATGTGTATATGGCTGAATGCTAATACAGACTTTTATTGCTGCGTAACGACTCGCCAGGATGGTCTGAGATAGTGGTTTAATAGCCATAGGACTTTTCACGCACACACATACATGTACAATCTTAACTTTCATGGTAAATACATATCCCTTCAAATGTAATATCTACAATTTTAATCAGAATCTCATCATTTAAATACGTTTGATTTGATTCAAAATCACATCAACACACACCAAACACATCCTCTGCACTTATGTGTTTGTAATATTTAAAAAGGGGGGGTAGATCAGCTTTAATATTGCAGATAGATTGTAACGTCCATCAATGTAATTGTCTGCACCATTTCCAATCCCCCATATATTGTATTGCTTTTTAACATTCATGAAGCTACTCTGTTTCACTCGTCTGTGTCTGTTTAAATGGCGGAGGTCAGAGGTGTGGAGTCAGTGTCCCCTGTCACTGTCCCCCTGTCACACTGACCCCCAGAGGTCAGCCACGCTTCACATGAGGTCACCACAGGTCTTTTCACGAGACCTGGGTGAGTTGATGGGGAGAGGCACTTGACTTGAACCATAGTTGGCGAGTCAAAGGGAGATGATATTGTAGTGTTGTCTAGATGTGAACTCTGACTCGACTATGTTACCTTGTACAGCCTCGGTTAAATGGTGCACTGATGATATGCAAATTATTTGTGAGTGAAGTAGCGTCATCACACAAATAGGCCTACAGCAGTGTCCTCACGTCTATGCTCTCTATTCTATGACACAGAGTTACTGTCCAGATGCCCCTGTATCAAATTTCTACTGCATATCTCCCATTATAAAAAATGACAAATTCCAGTTACTGTACAGTATGTGTAGATGTATCTCCAGTAAGGAGCTTCTATTGCATCTCTCTCTCTCTCTCTCTCTCTCTCTCTCTCTCTCTCTCTCTCTCTCTCTCTCTCTCTCTCTCTCTCTCTCTCTCTCTCTCGCTATCGCTCTCTCTCTCTCCCTCTATCGCCGTTTCTCTCTCTCCCTCTGATTAAATACATGGTATGTTACACTCCCTCACTGCACTCTCAGCGCTGGTCATCTCCATTGATCCTCTATGCTCCTCACTTCCTGTCTCGAAATAAAGACAACCAGATTGAGTAACATCTGAACTCACCTCCATTCATTAACTAAGGGACTGTTTTAGAATGAGAAGTGACTCTTCTTTAGAATAGAATGAGAAGGGATTGTTCTTTAAAATGAGAAGCAACTCTTCTATAGAATGAGAAGCAACTCTTCTATAGAATGAGAAGATACTCTTATTTAGAATGAGAAGAGATTCTTCGTTAGAATGAGAAGGGATTGTTCTTTAGAATGAGAAGAGATTGTTCTTTGGAATGAGAAGATACTCTTATTTAGAATGAGAAGATACTCTTATTTAGAATGAGAATAGATTGTTCTTTAGAATGAGAAGGGATTGTTCTTTAGAATGAGAAGCAACTCATCTATAGAATGAGAAGATACTCTTATTTAGAATGAGAAGAGATTCTTCGTTAGAATGAGAAGGGATTGTTCTTTAGAATGAGAAGCAACTCTTCTATAGAATGAGAAGATACTCTTATTTAGAATGAGAAGAGATTCTTCTTTAGAATGAGAAGAGATTCTTATTTAGAATGAGAAGAGATTCTTCTTTAGAATGAGAAGAGATTCTTCTTTAGAATGAGAAGACTCTTATTTAGAATGAGAAGAGACTTTTCTTTAGAATGAGAAGAGATTCTTCTTTAGAATGAGAAGACTCTTATTTAGAATGAGAAGAGACTCTTCTTTAGAATGAGAAGACTCTTATTTAGAATGAGAAGAGACTCTTCTTTAGAATGAGAAGACTCTTATTTAGAATGAGAAGAGACTCTTTAGAATGAGAAGAGACTTCTAAATAATGATACATGAGAAGAGCCTTTTTATATAATGATACATGAGAAGAGCCTTTTTATATAATGATAAATAAGAAGAGACTCTTCTATATAATTATAATGATATTTTATTGTTCTTTAGAATGAGAAGAGACTGCTCTTTAGAATGAGAATATCCTCTTTTTTAGAATGAGAATATACTCTTCTTCAGAATGTGAAGAGACTGATCTTTATAATGAGTCTTTGAAAAAACTAAATTAATGATTAATTCTGATTTTGTCATGATTATGCATCCTTGAAATGTGTAAACTAGTTTTGAGGGAATCAGTCACAATAAAAATAGAAAATATGTCATTTAGAAATTAAACATATATTTTTATTTAAATAAAAACATTCACAAATACAACACATTTCATCAGCTGCTAAAAACCATGAAGTCCATAAAAAGCTTGTAGTGGAATTCTAAATGAAAGCCATAGATCACTTAACATACAGTGCATTCGGAAAGTATTCAGATCACTTGATCTTTTCCACATTTTTTTCTTCCCTCATCAATCTACAATCAATACCCCATAATGACAAAGAAAAATGTAAAAAAAAAAAAGATTTACAAATGTATAATAATAATAATTCCTTATTTACATAAGAATTCACACCCTTTGCTATGAGACTCGAAATTGAGCTCAGGTGCATCCTGTTTCCATTGATCATTCTTGAGATGTTTCTACAACTTGTGGTAAATTCAACTGATTGGACATGATTTGGAAAGGCACACAACTGCCTATATAATGTCCCACATTTGGCAGTGCATGTCAGAGACACTGCCAAAAGATCTGGGAAAGGGTACCAAAACATTTCTGCAGCATCGAAGGTTCCCAAGAACACAGTAGCCATTTCTAAATGGAAGAAGTTTGGAACCACCAAGACTGTTCATAGAGCTGGCCACCCGGCCAAACTGCGGAATCGGGGGAGAAGGGCCTTGGTCAAGGAAGTGACCAAGAACCTGATGGTCACTCTGAAAGAGCTCCAGAGTTCCTCTGTGGAGTGAGGAGAACCTTCCAGAAGGACAACCATCTCTGCAGCACTCCACCACTCCGCCTTTATGGTAGAGTGGCCAGACGGAAGCTACTCCTCAGTGAAAGGCACATGACATCCCACTTGGAGTTTGCCAAAAGGCACCTAAAGGACTCTCAGACCATGAGAAACAACATTGTCCGGTCTAATGAAAACAAGATTGAACTCTTTGACCTGAATGCCAAGCGTCACTTCTGGAGGGAAAAAAATGAATACAAATAAGTGTTAAGTAAAATATTGATCAGCAAATAATAGGAAATAGAAAATAAAAGTAACAAATAATTAAAAAGCAGCAGTAAAAAAACAGAGGGGGTACCGGTTCCCAGTCAATGTGCGGGGGCGTAATTGAAGTAATATGCACATGTAGGTAGAGTTCAAGTGACTATGGATAGATTATAAACAGAGAGTAGCAGCAGCGTAAAATCAGGAGTCTTATGGCTTGGGGGTAGAAGCTGTTTAGAAGCCTCTTGGATCTAGACTTGACGCTCCAGTATCGCTTGCCGTGCGGTAGAAGAGAGAACAGTCTATGACTAGGGTGGCTGGAGTCTTTGACAATTTTTAGGGCCTTCCTCTGACACTGCATGATATAGAGGTCCTGGATGGTAGGAAGCTTGGCCCCAGTGATGTACTGGGCCGTACCCATTACCCTGTATGGCAACTGCCGGAGGTCGAGCAGTTGCCATACCAGGCAGTGATGCAACCATTCAGGATGCTATTGATGGTGCAGCCGTAGAACCTTTTGAGGATCTGAGGACCCATGCCAAATATTTTCAGTCTCCTGAGGGAGAATGGGCTTTGTCGTGCCCTCTTCACTACTGTCTTAGTGTGTTTAGACCAGGATAGTTTGTTGGTGATGTGGACACCAAGGAACTTGAAGCTCTCAACCTGTTCCACTCTGGCCCCATCGATGAGAATGGGGGCGTGCTTGGTCCTCATTTTCCTGTAGTCCGCAATCAGCTCCTTTGTCTTGATCATGTTGAGGGAGAGGTTGTCTCATCGTTGTCAGTGATCAGGCCTACCACTGTTGTGTCATCTGCAAACTTGGCCTGACCATGCAGTCATGACTGAACAGGGAGCACAGTAGGGGACTGAGCACGCACACCTGAGGGGCCCCCGTGTTGAGGATCAGCGTGGCGGATGTGTTGTTCCCTACCTTTACCACCTGGTGGCGGCCCATCAGGAATCCAGGGTCCAGTTGCAGAGGGAGGTATTTAGTCCCAGGGTCCTTAGCTTAGTGATGAGCTTTGAGGGCACTATGGTGTTGAACGCTGAGCTGTAGTCAATAAATAGCATTCTCACATAGGTGTTCCTTTTGTCCAGGTGGGAAAAGGCAGTGTTGAGTGCAATAGATATTGCGTCATCTGTGGATCTGTTGGGGCGGTATGCAAATTGGAGTGGGAATAGTGTTTCTGGGATAAGGGTGTTGATGTGAGCCTTGACCAGCCTTTCAAAGCACTTCATGGCTACAGACGTGAGTGCTACGGGTCGGTAGTCATTTAGGCAGGTTACCTCAGTATTCTTGGGCACAGGGACTATGTTTGTCTGCTTGAAACATGTTGGTATTACAAACTGTCAGTGAAGACACTTGCCAGTTGGTCAGCGCATGCTCGGAGTACTGGTAATCCATCTGGCCCTGAAGCCTTGTGAATGTTGACCTGTTTATTGGTCTGACTCACATCGGTTACGGAGAGTGTGATCACACAGTCGTCCAGAACAGCTGGTGCTCTCATGCATGTTTCAGAGTTACTTGCCTCGAAGCGAGCATAGAAGTAATTTAGCTTGTCTGGTAGGTTTGTGTCACTGGGCAGCTCGTGGCTGTGCTTCCCTTTGTAGTCTGTAATAGTTTGCAAGCCCTTCTACATGCAACGAGTGTCGGAGTCGGTGTAGTACGATTCAATCTTAGTCCTATATTGATGCTTTCCCTGTTTGATGGTTCATTGGAGGGCATAGCGGGATTTCTTATAAGCTTCTGGGTTAGAGTCCCACTCCTTGAAAGTGACAGCTCTACCCTTTAGCTCAGTGCTGATGTTGCCATTGCTTTTGGTTGGGGTATGTACAGTTTAAAAAAATAATTTTTTATTTCACCTTTATTTAACCAGGTAGGCTAGTTGAGAACAAGTTCTCATTTGCAACTGCGACCTGGCCAGGTGCATCCTGTTTCCATTGATCAGTACGTACAGTCACTGTAGAGATGATGTCATCAATGCACTTATTGATGAAGCCAGTGACTGATGTGATATACTCCTCAATGCCATCGGAAGAATCCTGGAATATATTCCAGTCTGTGCTTGCAAACAGTCCTGTATCTTAGCATCTGCTTCATCTGACCACTTTCTTATTGACAGAGTCACTGGTGATTCCTGCATTAGCTTTTGCTTGCAAGCAGGAATCAGGGGGATATAATTATGGTCAGATTTGCCAAATGGATGGCGAGGGACGGCTTTGTACGCTTCTCTGTGTGTGGAGTGAAGGTGGTACAGAGTTTTCCCCCTCTGGTTGCACATTTAACATGCTGATAGAAATGAGGTAAAACTGATTTGAGTTTCCCTGCATTAAAGTCCCCGGCCACTAGGAGCTTCACCTCTGGATGAGTGCTTTCCTGTTTGCTTATGGCCATGCACAGCTCATTGAGTGCTGTGTTAGTGGCAGCATCGGTCTGCGGTGGTATATACTGTAGACAGCTACGAAAAGTATAGATTTGAACTCTCTTGGTAAATAGTGTGGTCTACAGCTTATCATGAGATACACTATTTCAGGTTAGCAAAACCTCGAGACTTCCTTAGATATCATGCACCAGCTGTTGTTTACAGATATACATTTGTATATATACACCCTTGTCTTACCAGATGCTGCTGTTCTATCCTGCCGAAAAAGCTTCAAACCCTCCAGCTGTATGTTATTCATATCGTCATTCAGCCACGACTTGGTGAAACATAAGATATTACCGTTTTTAATGTCCTGTTGGTAGTATATACGTGACCGTCGTTTGTCTATTTTATTATTGATTGATTGTACGATGGCTAATAGGACCGATGAGGGGCTTGTTGGTCATCTGAAGTAAATCCTTCCTGTCCTACTCGTTAAAGAAAAAGTATTCATCCAGTACGGGATGAGTAATCACTGTCCTGATATCTAGAAGCTCTTTTCGGTCATAAGACACAGTAGTAGAAACATTACGTACAAAGTAAGTACAAATAACGCAAAGAAACATACACAATAGTACAATTGGTTATGGGATTGTGAAATGGTGGCCATCTCCTTGGCTTCATACCCAAGACCACTTGAGGTTGTAATGGCTGCCAATGGTGCTTCAACACAGTATTAAGGGTCTGAATACTGATGTAAATGTGATATTTCCATTTCTTTATTTTTTGTCATTGTGGGGTATTGTGTGTAGATTGATGAGGGAAAAATAGCAATTGAATACATTTTAGAATAAGGCTGTAACATAACAAAATGTGGGAAAAGTCCAGAGGATTTAAGAAGGCTGTGTATAATTGCACAAAACCACAACCGAGAATTACGGCTTCAGTCATGAATAATTTATCTGTGAGGAATCGATTAATCGACAATACTATTCAACCAACAATCCCCCTGTTCCACACACCCCTGTGTCCTCTCTCTCTCTCTCTCTCTCTCTCTCTCTCTCTCTCTCTCTCTCTCTCTCTCTCTGTGTGTGTGTGTGTGTGTGTGTGTGTGTGTGTGTGTGTGTGTGTGTGTGTGTGTGTGTGTGTGTGTGTGTGTGTGTGTGTGTGTGTGTGTGTGTGTGTGTGTGTGTGTGTGTGTGTGTGTGTGTGTGTGTGTGTGTGTGTGTTTACAGGCACATGCGATGCACACACACACATGTAGGACAATTTACATATCATCTGCAGCCATCAGTTTTAAATTATGGGTAATTAACTCAGGGCCTTTGTCTCTGTGGCTGAATGGCTGAAATATACACTCTTCAACAGCATATATATATATATATATATATATATATATATATATATATATATATATATATATATAGAGAGAGAGAGAGGTAGAGAGGTAGAGAGAGGTAGAGAGAGAGAGGTAGAGAGAGAGAGAGAGAGAGAGAGAGAGAGAGAGAGAGAGAGAGAGAGAGAGAGAGAGAGAGAGAGAGAGAGAGAGAATAAGTTAAAGGGTTTTCAGTGTGAATGATGCTGCCTGGCGGACCCAGAAAAAGACAATGGAAGGAGGACAGGTCAGAGAGGAAGAGAGAGGACACACACATGCACAAACTGATGTGCGTGTGTATGAATCTGCCCACCAACAGCTTCCTGGTCAAGGTCATTCAGTATTACACAGAGCAGCTTTGGTCTTCTGTTGTTGAAATACTCCCCTTCCAAAACAATACATTATTGTAGCCAGCCAATCTTCTATTTAGGCTACATCACTTTCAGTTTTTCTAAAATATGCTTTTATCTTCAGTGACTTACAAGCATCTGGATCTGATGATAACTGTACTGTTTATACATGGGTTTGTTGTTTGTGTTCTATGTTCTATGTTATGTGTTCTATGTTCTGTGCGTCTTGGGTGTGAGAAAAGCGCTTGAATTTTTTAATTTTATATTATTATTATTATTTTTATTAGTGGGATTAACAACAGTATATCATGAACAAAATGCTTCCAAAGCAAGTCGTTGTTCTAAAGCAACAAGCCGTGTCTCAATATCTACATTTCCACCTCCATTATAAAAGGTCTACATGTTCTCAAGTAATGACTGGGAAAGAGGGGAGGAGAAGAGCCCGCTGTGTTTGGGAGGACCTAGATACAGTTCTGGAGTAAGATCTAGAACAGTAGACAGATGTGATTTGTCTCTTGTTTCATGTTAAATGAAGTTCCCATGCTCCCTTACACCTTTGACCAGAGATCTGCTCTCTGTAAATATTGTAATTACCCACTGCTGGCTCTACATATAAACCCAACGCCAGTTCTGTCCAAGACACACACTCACGCATGTACGCACGCACGAACGCACACACACATGCGCACACACACACATGCGCACACACACACATGCGCACACACACACATGCGCGCACACACACACACACACACACACACACACACACACACACACACACACACACACACACACACACACACACACACACACACACACACACACACACACACACACACACACACACACACACACACACACACACACACACACACACACACACACAGAGTGATAATGAGTGTAGCCTATGTAGAGGAAGCTGGTCACAGTCAGAGGTAACAGGAGACATGGGAGACGAACCTAGTTAAACATGATGTCACGTCCTGACCTTAATTAATTTTTATGTCCCTATTTTAGTTTGGTCAGGGCGTGAGTTGGGGTGGGCATTCTATGTTTTTGTTCTATGTGTATGGCCTGGTATGGTTCCCAATCAGAGGCAGCTGTCTATCGTTTGAGAACCATACTTAGGTAGCCTGTTCCCACCTGGTGTTTGTGGGTAGTTATTTTCTGTTTAGTGTGTTTTGCACCTGACGGAGCTGTTTTGCTTGTTCTTTTGTTGCTTGTTTGATAGTGTTCAGTTTTCCATTAAAATGATGAACACTTACCACGCTGCACCTTGGTCCTCACCTTCTTCCCACGACAGCCGTTACACATGACCTCTCCTCTACTCTCCTGAATAGAGAGCTGCTGTGACTCAGACTGGGAAAGGAGGAACTTCAATCAGCCAATAGAACAGTTTTAGAGTATCAAGAATACGTGATCTCCTTGCGGAGATTATTTGAAAATGAACATAAAGAGAACATGAACATCTCAGGTTCAACATAGGTTGAACAATAAGGCAGAGCTGGAGAGAACAAGACATCTCCCTGCTTGGACTACTGTATATGGATGTTTTCAATTGTGATAAAACAGTACACACAAACATGTCATTAGATCAGAACATAGATGCAGTAAAGAGATCAATCAAACTCGACCAAAACAATGGAACACCATGGCACCATGGCAACACCATTCACAATGGTGTAAAGTGCTTAAGTAATAATTAAAGTCCTACTTAAGTAGTTTTTTGGGGTGTCTGTACTTTACTTTACTATTTCCATGTATACTTCAGTACATTCCTGAAGAAAATAATATACTTTTTGCTCCATACATTTTTCCTGACACCTAAAAGTACTCGTTACATTTTGACAGGAAAATAGTCCAATTCACGCACTTATCAAGAGAACATCCCTGGTCATCCTTACTGCCTCTGATCGGACGGACTCACTAAACACAAATGCTTAGTTTGTAAATTATGTCTGAGAGTTGGAGTGTGCTCCTGGCTATCTGTAAATTTAAAAAAACAATAGTAACATTGTTCTGTCTAGTTTTGATTAATATAAGCAATTAGAAATGATTCATACTTTTACTTTTACTGTTTATATTGTCGTGGAAATTCTACACAGGGACACACAAAGTCAGTCTGAGATGAATGATTCTGGAGAGGTTCTAACCTACTCAATGCTCAGTACACGTCGACCCGGACCTCCTCCGGTGCAGTCCTGCGAGTTCTCTTATAAACTGCAGACAAGTTATATTTGCATGATTTCGTTTATTCATCATTCATAATTAATTCATCATTAACGTTTGTTGCATTCCTGTTACATGCACGACCAATACTGGGTCATGCATGTAACAGACCTTACAAGGCTTCTTCTCTCTAAGCTGAGACCTTGAAACTAAGATATCTTTCATTCTCAAAACAATGGTCTGGGCGTACTGCCAAATTGCAGATACTGATAGTGAGGATTCATTCAATCAGTCAGTTGCATGAACACATAAATTGATTATTAGAAAAGCACAAACATGGATCACAGAAAATGGATAAAAGAAAGGCACAAACATAGAATTACATAGAATCACATTCCCTCCTCTTATCACTCAATCTGTGATAATTATCATGACATTTTAAGGTAAGCATTAAACTATAGCTTCTATCAAAAGGTTATATACTTCTATTAATGTAAGGGAAATCAACACATAAAACCAGACACTTCATCATTTCAAACCTTTCATTCTGGGTTGTACAATCCTTCTGGTAAAACCATGGCTTAAGAACTTAGCTTCTTACAGTTACACACGTGACCCACCTCCTCGATTCAGTCCTGTGTAGCAAAATTTGAAATTGTGGTTACATTGGATTAAAGCAGAGACACAGAGCTACATAATGGTATATCACACACTGTATTTGAGGAACAATGGGAAAGCAATTCTGCTTTGAAAGTTGAGGGTTCAAATTAATCCATTTTAAAACAAGGCTGTAATGTAACTAAATGTGGAAAACTCAAGGGTCTGAATTCTTTCCGAATGCACTGTATGTTCCAGTGACATCAACTAGCCAAAATATAAAACTATGCCCAAATGATAGCCCAGTTTTCAGCTTTTATTATCCTAATTTCAATCAGCTTAGTAGCCAAATTTCAAAACTGCTATTATCCCAATTTCAATCAGCTCAATACTTTCCACACTCACACAACTTTCACATCCACGTTCACTACACTCACACTATTCTCATCAACATTCACTACACTCACACTATTCTCATCAACATTCACTACACTCACACTATTCACATCAACATTCACTACACTCACACAACTCACATCCACATTCACTACACTCACACAACTCACATCCACATTCACTACACTCACACTATTCACATCAACATTCACTACACTCACACAACTCACATCCACATTCACTACACTCACATCACATTCACTAAACTCACACAACTCACATCCACATTCACTACACTCACACAACTCACATCCACATCCACATTCACTAGACTCACACAACTTACATAACATTCACTACACTCACACAACTCACATTCACTACACTCACACAACTCACATCCACATTCACTACACTCACATCAACATTCACTACACTCACACAACTCACATCAACATTCACTAGACTCACACTATTCACATCAACATTCACTACACTCACACTATTCACATCAACATTCACTACACTCACACAACTCACATCCACATTCACTACACTCACACTATTCACATCAACATTCACTACACTCACACTATTCACATCAACATTCACTACACTCACACAACTCACATCCACATTCACTACACTCACACTATTCACATCAACATTCACTACACTCCCACTATTCACATCAACATTCACTACACTCACACAACTCACATCCACATTCACTACACTCACACTATTCACATCAACATTCACTACACTCACACTACTCACATCAACATTCACTACACTCACACAACTCACATCCACATTCACTAGACTCACACTACTCACATCAACATTCACTACACTCACACAACTCACATCCACATTCACTACACTCACATCAACTCACATCCACATTCACTACACTCACACAACTCACATCAACATTCACTAGACTCACACTATTCACATCAACATTCACTACACTCACACAACTCACATCCACATTCACTCACACACTCACACTCACACAACTCACTCACATCAACATTCACTACACTACTCACATCAACATTCACTACACTCACATCATTCACTCAACTCACATCAACATTCACTACACTCACACAATCATCACATTCACTACACTCACACACAACATCCACATCAACATTCACTACACTCACACTATTCACATCACATTCACTACACTCATTCACACTTCACATCAACATTCACTACACTCACACAACTCACATCCACATTCACTACACTCACACTATTCACATCAACATTCACTACACTCACACTATTCACATCAACATTCACTACACTCACACAACTCACATCCACATTCACTACACTCACACTATTCACATCAACATTCACTACACTCACACTATTCACATCAACATTCACTACACTCACACAACTCACATCCACATTCACTACACTCACACTATTCACATCAACATTCACTAGACTCACACTATTCACATCAACATTCACTACACTCACACAACTCACATCCACATTCACTACATCACACATTCACTTACATCAACATTCACTAACTCACACTATTCACATCAACATTCACTACACTCACACAACTCACATCAACATTCACTACACTCACAACAACTCACATCAACATTCACTAGACTCACACAACCCATTCACATCAACTCACACATTCACTACACTCAAACTATTCACATATCCACATTCACTACACTCACACAACTCACATCCATTCACTACACTCACACAACTCACATCCATATTCACTACACTCACACAACCCATATCCATTCACTTCACTATTCACATCACATTCACACACCACTATTCACATCCACATTCACTACACTCACACAACTCACATCCACATTCACTAGACTCACACTACTCACATCCACATTCACTAGACTCACACTACTCACATCAACATTCACTACACTCACACAACTCACATCCACATTCACTAGACTCACACTACTCACATCAACATTCACTAGACTCACACAACTCACATCAACATTCACTACACTCACACAACTCACATCCACATTCACTAGACTCACACTACTCACATCAACATTCACTACACTCACACAACTCACATCCACATTCACTACACTCCACACAAACATCCACACATCACACAACCACATCATATTCACTAGACTCACACTATTCACTACATCACTCACATCCACATTCACTACACTCACACAACTCACATCCACATTCACTACACTCACACAACTCACATCCACATTCACTACACTCACACAACTCACATCACATTCACTACACTCACACAACTCACATCACATTCACTACACTCACACAACTCACATCACATTCACTACACTCACACAACTCACATCCACATTCACTACACTCACACAACTCACATCCACATTCACTACACTCACACAACTCACATCACATTCACTACACTCACACAACTCACATCACATTCACTACACTCACACAACTCACATCATCCACATTCACTACACTCACACAACTCACATCCACATTCACTAGACTCACACTACTCACATCCACATTCACTAGACTCACACTACTCACATCAACATTCACTACACTCACACAACTCACATCCATATTCACTACACTCACACTACTCACATCAACATTCACTACACTCACACAATTGACATCACATTCACTACACTCACACAACTCACATCAACATTCACTACACTCACACAACTCACATCCACATCCACATTCACTACACTCACACAACTCACATCCACATTCACTACACTCAAACAACCCATATCCACATTCACTAGACTCACACAACTCATATCACATTCACAACACTCACACAACACACATCCACTAGACTCACACAACTCACATAAACATCCACGAGACTCACACAACTCACATCCACATTCACTACACTCACACAACTCACATCCATATTCACTACACTCACACAACTCATATAAACATCCACGAGACTCACACAACTCACATCCACATTCACTACACTCACACAACCCATATCCACATTCACTACACTCACACAACTCACATCCATATTCACTACACTCACACAACTCACATAAACATCCACGAGACTCACACTATTCACATCAACATTCACTACACTCACACAACTCACATCCACATTCACTACACTCAAACAACCCACATCCACATTCACTACACTCACACAACTCATATCACATTCACAACACTCACACAACACACATCCACTAGACTCACACAAGTCATATCACATTCACAAGACTCACACAACTTACATAACATTCACTACACTCACACAACTCACATTCACTACACTCACACAACTCACATCCATATTCACTACACTCACACAACTCACATCCACATTCACTACACTCACACAACTCACATCCACATTCACTAGACTCACACAACTCACATCAACATTCACTACACTCACACAACTCATCCACATTCACTACACTCACACTACTCACATCAACATTCACTACACTCACACAACTCACATCCACATTCACTACACTCACACAACTCACATCCACATTCACTAGACTCACACTACTCACATCAACATTCACTACACTCACACAACTCACATCCACATTCACTACACTCACACAACTCACATCAACATTCACTACACTCACACAACTCACATCAACATTCACTAGACTCACACAACTCACATCCACATCCACATTCACTAGACTCACACTACTCACATCAACATTCACTACACTCACACAACTCACATCCATATTCACTACACTCACACTACTCACATCAACATTCACTACACTCACACAATTGACATCACATTCACTACACTCACACAACATCACATTCACTTCACACACTACATCAACATTCACATTCACTAGACTCACACAACTCACATCCACATTCACTACACTCACACAACTCACATCCACATTCACTACACTCATATCCACATTCACTAGACTCACACACTCACATCACATCACATTCATACACTCACAAAACTCACACACTCACACTCACACACACATCCACTAGACTCATCACATTCACTACACTCACACAACTCACAGCCACATTCACTAGAGACTCACACAACTCACATCCATTTTTAGACTTGTTTTCTCATTTGTACTCACATCCATATTCACTATACTCACACAAATTACATCCACGGACTCACACAACTCACATCCACATTCATTCACGGATGATCTTCACAACTCCATATCAGCATCATTCACTACACTCACACACTCACATCACATTCACATCCATAAAATGCGCCATTCACTACACTCACACACACATCCACTCAATACATAAACATCCACGAGACTCACACTATTCACATCAACATTCATCTACACTCACACAACTCACATCCACATTCACTACACTCAAACAATCCATTCACATCCACATTCACTACATTCAGGCTCACATCACATTCACAACACTCACACATTCACACTCACATCCACTCAACAGACTCAATTGACATCACATTCACTAGATCACACTCACATCAACATTCACTAGACTCACACAACTTACATATCCACATTCACTACACTCACACAACATTCTACATTCACTCACACTCACACATTCACATCCATGTCTTCTGAGACTCACACTCACACAATTCACATCCACATTCACTACACTCACACAACTCACATCCACATTCACTACACTCACACATGTACACACATCACATCCACATTCACTACACTCACACAACTCACATCACACATTCACACACTCACATAACTCACATTGGGATAGAAACACACTCACATACTCACATCCACAAACAAACAAACATTCACATTCACATTCACTAACATCACATCCACATCCACTACACTCACACAACTCACTAAGACACTCACATCACATTCACATTCACTCACACAAATTCACTCACATCACATTCACTACACTCACACTACTTCACATAACATTCACTACACTCACACAACTCACATTCACTCACACTCAACACACAACTCACATCCATATTCACTACACTCACACAATTCACATCCACATTCACTACACTCACACAACTCACATCAACATTCACTACACTCACACAACTCACATCCACATCCACATTCACTAGACTCACACAACTCACATCCACATCCACATTCACCAGACTCACACAACTCACATTCACTACACTCACACAACTCACATCACATTCACTACACTCACACAACTCACATCCACATCCACATTCACAAGACTCACACAACTCACATCCACATCCACATTCATTACACTCACACAACTCACATCCACATTCAATAGACTCACACAACTCACATCCACATCCACATTCACTACACTCACACAACTCACATCCTCATTCACTAGACTCACACAACTCACATCCACATTCACTACACTCACACAACTCACATCAACATTCATTACACTCACACAACTCACATAACATTCACTACACTCACACAACTCACATTCACTACACTCACACAACTCACATCCACATTCACTACACTCACACTATTCACATCAACATTCACAACTCACATCCACATTCACTACACTCACATCAACATGCAATAGACTCACACAACTCACATCCACATCCACATTCATTACACTCACACAACTCACATCCACATCCACATCCACATTCACTACACTCACACAACTCACATCCACATTCACTACACTCACACAACTCACATCCACATTCACTAGACTCAGACAACTCACATCCACATTCACTAGACTCACACAACTCACATCCACATTCACTACACTCACACAACTCACATCCACATTCACTACATTCACACTATTCACAAGACTCACACAACTCACATCCACATCCACATTCATTACACTCACACAACTCACATCCACATTCAATAGACTCACACAACTCACATCCACATCCACATTCACTACACTCACACAACTCACATCCTCATTCACTACACTCACACAACCCACATCCACTAGACTCACACACCTCATATCAAATTCACTACACTCACACAACTCACATCCACTAGACTCACACAACTCACATCCACATTCACTTCACTCACACAACTCACATCCACATTCACTACACTTACACAACTCACATCACATTCACTAGACTCACACAACTCACATCCACATTCACTACACTCACACAACTCACATCCACATTCCCTAGACTCACACAACTCACATTCACATTCACCACACTCACAAAACTCACATTCACCACACTCACACAACTCACATCCACATTCACCACACTCACACAACTCACATCCACATTCTCTACCCTCACACAACTCACAGCCACATTCATTGCACTCATAGCGCACCATAAAGCACCATACGAGACTCAGCGCCAAAGCACCATATATAGCGCCATTAAAGCACACATAAAGCACCATATAGCGCCTAAAGCACCATATAACTTAGATTTATAGATTTTTTAGACTTGTTTTCTATTTGTATACAAATTCATTTATATTTTCTTACCAAAATTAAGTCAATGTTTTCTTCAATTGTTTGCGGATGATCTGTCTCCTCCTGGGCAGCTCAATGTTAGGGTCTGGGTGGGTCTCATTGTCTTTTGGTTGGACGGGAATTTCACGCTTCATAAAATGCGCCACTGGTGGAAATTCTACACAGGGTGGAAAAAGGTAAGGGATCTGAATACTTTCCGAATGCACTGTATGTGTGCGTTCATCAGAATTGAGCAAAAATAACTACAGTATAGGGGAGGAGAAAAGTCACCATATAGATATATGGGTGATCCCATACCGCCTCTGCATTCTCAGGCCAGTCATGTTGTGTGTAGGGTGTGGGCTAACAGAGACACTGATAGATGACCCAATGCAGTATTTTCCTCCTCCATAGTGTGTGTTTAGCTACATTCTCTCTCTGCCTGAATCATTTTGTCATGTCTGCTCTGAGACTTCAGAGCTGCACAGCTATCCAATCTACCTCCCATATCTGTAGTAATCTTAGCACAGGACACACACCCACATGTACACACACACTCACATGCACACGCACACATGTGCACACACACACACACACTACTATAATTCTCATTGGGATAGAAACACACTAATACAGCATTCTGACAAACAAACAAACAGGGGTTGCCGTGGTAATTGCAGTGATTAGGAGATAAGCGTTAGCGGGTAGAGAGGAGGCCACCCTCCCCCGCGCCTGACCTTTAAACATGCAATTAAGACACTGATACAATCTTACTGCTAAGCTTTTGGGTCATACACACAGCAGCACATTATCACAGTAACCACCCGTTAATATGCTGTCCACAGAGAGGCAAAACACCACGCCAGAGGATTGCACCGTAAAGCGCCATAAAGCGCCATACCATATAGCGCCATATAGCGCCATAAAGCACCATATATCACCATATAGCCCCATAAAGCACCATACCATATAGCGCCATATAGCGCCATAAAGCACCATAAAGCGCCATAAAGCACCATAAATCACCATATAGCACCATATAGCCCCATAAAGCACCATAAAGCACCATAAAGCACCATAAAGCACCATATAGCCATAAAGCACCATAAAGGTCACATTCACCATATAGCACCATAAAGCACCATAAAGCACCATATAGCCCCATAAAGTACCATAAAGTACCATAAAGTCCACTCATAAAGCACCATAAAGAGCATAAACCTACCATATACGGGACACCATATAGTTAGTTAAAGACATACCATATAGCGCCAGGTTATAGCGCCATAAAGACACCATAAAGTCACTATATAGCGCATAAAGCACCATAAAGCACCATATAGCACCATATAGCCCCATAAAGCTGAGGTATAAATACCATAAAGCACCATAAAGCACCATATAGCGCCATAAAGCACCATAAAGCACCATATAGCCCATAAACACCATAAACACCATAAACACCATATAGAGCCATAAAGCACCATAAAGCACCATACCATATAGCGCCATAAAGCACCATAAAGCACCATATAGCGCCTTAAAGCACCATAAAGCACCATATAGCGCCATGAAGCACCATAAAGCACCATATAGCGCCTTAAAGCACCATAAAGCACTATATAGCGCCATAAAGCACCATAAAGCACCATAAAGCACCATAAAACACCATACCATATAGCGCCATAAAGCACCATAAAGCACCATAAAGCACCATATAGCGCCATAAAGCACCATAAAGCACCATATAGCCCCATAAAGCACCATAAAGCACCATAAAGCACCATAAAGCACCATATAGCACCATAAAGCACCATATAGCCCCATAAAGCACCATAAAGCACCATAAAGCACCATAAAGCACCATAAAGCACCATATAGCGCCATAAAGCACCATAAAGCACCATATAGCGCCTTAAAGCACCATATAGCACCATATAGCGCCTTAAAGCACCATAAAGCACTATATAGCGCCATAAAGCACCATAAAGCACCATATAGCGCCATAAAGCACCATAAAGCACCATATAGCGCCTTAAAGCACCATAAAGCGCCTTAAAGCACCATAAAGCACCATATAGCGCCATAAAGCACCATATAGCGCCATAAAGCACCATAAAGCACCATATAGCCCCATAAAGCACCATATAGCCCCATAAAGCACCATAAAGCACCATAAAGCACCATAAAGCACCATAAAGCCCCATAAAGCACCATAAAGCACCATAAAGCACCATAAAGCACCATATAGCCCCATAAAGCACCATAAAGCACCATAAAGCACCATAAAGCACCATATAGCCCCATAAAGCACCATAAAGCACCATAAAGCACCATATAGCGCCATAAAGCACCATAAAGCACCATATAGCGCCTTAAAGCACCATATAGCACCATATAGCGCCTTAAAGCACCATAAAGCACTATATAGCGCCATAAAGCACCATAAAGCACCATATAGCGCCATAAAGCACCATAAAGCACCATATAGCGCCTTAAAGCACCATAAAGCGCCTTAAAGCACCATAAAGCACCATATAGCGCCATAAAGCACCATATAGCGCCATAAAGTACCATAAAGCACCATATAGCCCATAAAGCACCATAAAGCACCATAAAGCACCATATAGCGCCATAAAGCACCATAAAGCACTATATAGCACCATAAAGCCCCATATAGCGCCTTAAAGCACCATATTATTATTATTATTATTATATAGCGCCATAAAGCACCATAAAGCACCATAAAGCACCATAAAGCCCCATATAGCGCCATAAAGCACCATATAGCGGCTTAAAGCACCATAAAGCACTATATAGCTCCATAAAGCACCATAAAGCACCATATAGTGCCATAAAGCACCATAAAGCACCATATAGCCCCATAAAGCACCATATAGCACCATAAAGCACCATATAGTGCCATAAAGCACCATAAAGCACCATATAGCGCCATAAAGCACCATAAAGCACCATATAGTGCCATATAACACCATATAACACCATATAGCGCCTTAAAGCACCATAAAGCACCATATAGCGCCTTAAAGTGCCATAAAGCTCCATACCATATAGCACCATAAAGCCCCATATTACACCATATACATGTACATTTAAGTTATTTAGCAGACGCTCTTATCCAGAGCGACTTACAAATTGGTGCATACACCTTATGACATCCAGTGGAACAGCCACTTTACAATAGTGCATCTAAATCTTTTTAGGGGGGTGAGAAGGATTACTTACCCTATCCTAGGTATTCCTTGAAGAGGTGGGGTTTCAGGTGTCTCCGGAAGGTGGTGATTGACTCCGCTGACCTGGCGTCGTGAGGGAGTTTGTTCCACCATTGGGGGGCCAGAGCAGCGAACAGTTTTGACTGGGCTGAGCGGGAACTGTACTTCCTCAGTGGTAGGGAGGCGAGCAGGCCAGAGGTGGATGAACGCAGTGCCCTTGTTTGGGTGTAGGGCCTGATCAGAGCCTGGAGGTACTGAGGTGCCGTTCCCCTCACAGCTCCGTAGGCAAGCACCATGGTCTTGTAGCGGATGCGAGCTTCAACTGGAAGCCAGTGGAGAGAGCGGAGGAGCGGGGTGACGTGAGAGAACTTAGGAAGGTTGAACACCAGACGGGCTGCGGCGTTCTGGATGAGTTGTAGGGGTTTAATGGCACAGGCAGGGAGCCCAGCCAACAGCGAGTTGCAGTAATCAAGACGGGAGATGACAAGTGCCTGGATTAGGACCTGCGCCGCTTCCTGTGTGAGGCAGGGTCGTACTCTGCGGATGTTGTAGAGCATGAACCTACAGGAACGGGACACCGCCTTGATGTTAGTTGAGAACGACAGGGTGTTGTCCAGGATCACGCCAAGGTTCTTAGCGCTCTGGGAGGAGGACACAATGGAGTTGTCAACCGTGATGGCGAGATCATGGAACGGGCAGTCCTTCCCCGGGAGGAAGAGGAGCTCCGTCTTGCTGAGGTATATATATATATATATAACACCATATAACACCATATAGCGCCATAAAGCACCATATAGCACCATAAAGCACCATATAACACCATATAACACCATATAACACCATATAGAGCCTTAAAGCTCCATAAAGCGCCATACCGTATAGCGCCATAAATCGCCATAAAGCGCCATAGAGCGCCATAAAGCGCCATAAAGCACCATATAACACCATATAGCCCCATAAAGCACCACAAAGCACCATATAGCACCATAAAGCACCATATAGCACCATAAAGCGCCTTAAAGCACTACCGAGTTGGGTGGGTTTGGGTGGGGTTTGGTGTGGTGTGGCGTGTGTGTTAAAGGCCCAGTGCACTACTTTTGTGAAGAACATTTTCAAGGGGTGCTGCTGCACCATCAACACCCCTACATCCCACGGCGTTGCCTAAGTGTAACATATCATTACATTGCCTTTTGAAAACTACACATTTCCACAGCATTACTATTTTCAGCAGTTCCTTAAAAGGCCTGACCATGTTCCTACTTGTTTTTCTCATGGATGTACTGCTGCTTTTATGTTCTGTTCTTTGTCATGGCAACGTCATGGGCAGTAAAAGAAGCGTCGCCATGGAGACAGGGCTTTAAGGTGTCAGTGGGACATCAATGGGAGGATGCAAAGTAAAAACCTCAGGGTCAGCTAGCGAGAGAGTTACCACTACTGTTAGCATTAGCAAAGGGTCAAGCAACATCTGAGAAACACACAAACACACAACACACACACACACACACACACACACACACACACACACACACCCAAGTGAATGCATGCACACACAGTACACACGTGCAGAATCTTTCTTGTTCTGTGTCAGGCTTGCAGAATAATACATCAATAGTCATCAACTAGATGACACACAATTGTCCTACACACATTATCCAAGATGGCCACAAATTATTTTGTAATAGAGAGCGCGAGAGACACAGTTAGGTAGCTTCTCATCGGTAGAGCGCTGTTTCTCATACATTGGTTATTGTGAAAAGTCTTCCATCCTACCCCCCCAACCCCAAAGATTGAATGTACATCACACCTGTAATCCTGAGAAATCTTGTCCCAAATCCTGTCTTTGAATTATTGAAGGGGAGTAGGGAGCATGTCAGCTTGACTCTAATTATCTCCTGATCAATACGCCTCGCCTCTTCTCCTATAACATCAAACGCCTCCGCGATCCACCCAAACAAACACAGAGGCCGCTACCGCTGAAAATGCACCGAGTATTGTTCTGGGTTGGTCACACACACACACACATACACACACACACACACACACACACACACACACACACACACACACACACACACACACACACACACACACACACACACACGCACGCACGCACGCACATACACACACATACACACACACACACACACACACACACACACACACACACACACACACACACACACACACATATACACACACGCACACACACACACACACACACACACACACACACACACACACACACACACACACACACACACACACACACACACACACACACACACACACACACACACACACACACACACACACACACATCCAGTCAGTACCATCCAAGCATTTCTATCCATATACAGTACTTATTTGATAAACATTTAAACATGGATTTCTTCAGAGCAACATCAGACATTTTGTGGACATGTAAACACACACACACACACGCACACACACACAGGCAAGCACACCACACATGCACAGGCAAGCACACACGCACAGGCACGCACACGCACACGCACAGGCAAGCACACACACACACGCACACACACACGCACACACACACACATACACACGCACAGGCACGCACACACGCACACACACCCATGCACAGGCACACACACACACACATGCACACAAACACACGCACACACACGCACACGCACGCACACGCACACGCACGCACACGCACACACACACACACAGACCAGCATCCTACACATATTCATTCATTTTCAGCCCAGCCTGGACCCACTCCTACGAGACCTCCACCTCAAGTGAGTTCTATTGATTTTCTTTTTCAATGACATGCTGAAAGGGAAATCAACATCAGCCACCTTCTACAACCAACAGAATAAATACCAACATATGCCTGTGACCGTGCTATTACTGTATACAAGCCCCACGCCCTCACTCCCCAGCTCCCCAGCTCCCCAGCGCCACATCTCCACATCACCCCAGCTCCACATCTCCACATCTCCACATCACCCCAGTTCCACATCTCCACATCTCCCCAGTTCCACATCTCCACATCTCCACATCTCCCCAGCTCCCCAGCTCCCCATCTCCCCAGCTCCACATCTCCCCATCTCCACATCTCCCCAGCTCCACATCTCCCCAGTTCCACATTTCCCCAGCTCCCCATCTCCACATCTCCCCATCTCCACATCTCCCCATCTCCACATCTCCCCACCTCCACATCTCTCCATCTCCACATCTCCCCAGCTCCCCATCTCCACATCTCCACATCTCCCCATCTCCACATCTCCCAATCTCCACAGCTCCCCACCTTCACAGCTCCAAAGCTCACCAGCTCCCCATCTCCCCAGCTCCCCATCTCCCCAGCTCCACATCTCCCCATCTCCACATCTCCCCAGCTCCCCATCTCCCCATCTCCCAATCTCACCAGCTCCCCATCTCCCCAGCTCCCCATCGCCCCAGCTCCCCATCTCCACAGATCCCCAGCTCCCCATCTCCCCAGCTCCCCATCGCCCCAGCTCCCCATCTCCACAGATCCCCAGCTCCCCATCTCCACAGCTCCCCATCTCCCCAGCTCCCCATCTCCCCAGCTCCCCATCTCCCAAGCTCCACAGCTCCACAGTTCCAAAGCTCCACAGCTCCACAGCTCCACATCTCCACAGCTCCCCATCTCCCCAGCTCCCCAGCTCCACAGCTCCCCATCTCCCCAGCTCCACAGCTCCCAATTTCCACAGCTTCACATCTCCACAGCTCCACAGCTCCCCATCTCCACAGCTCCACAGGTCCCCAGCTCCACAGTTCCACAGCTCCCCATCTCCCCATCTCCACAGCTCCCCATCTCCCCAGCTCCCCAGCTCCCCATCTCCCAAGCTCCACAGCTCCACAGTTCCACAAGCTCCATAGCTCCACAGCTCCCCATCTCCACAGCTCCCCATCTCCACAGCTCCCCATCTCCCCATCTCCCCAGCTCCACAGGCTCCCATCTCCACAGCTCCCCATCTTCCCAGCTCCACAGCCCCACGCCCTCACTCCCCCACTTCCCAGCTCCACATCTCCCCAGCTCTACAGCCCCACGCCCTCACTCCCCAGCTCCACATCTCCCCAGTTCCACAGCCCCACACCCTCAATCCCCCATCTCCCCAGCTCCACATCTCCCCAGCTCTACAGCCCCACGCCCTCACTCCCCAGCTCCACATCTCCCCAGTTCCACAGCCCCACACCCTCAATCCCCCATCTCCCCAGCTCCACATCTCCCCAGCTCTACAGCCCCACGCCGTCACTACCCAGCTCCACATCTCCCCAGTTCCACAGCCCCACACCCTCAATCCCCCATCTCCCCAGCTCCACATCTCCCCAGCTCTACAGCCCCACGCCCTCACTCCCCAGCTCCACATCTCCCCAGCTCCACAGCCCCACGCCCTCACCCCCCAGCTCCACATCTTTCCAGCTCCACAGCCCCACGCCCTCACTCCCCAGCTCCACATCTCCCCAGTTCCATAGCCCCATGCCCTCAGTCCCCAGCTCCACAGCTCCACACCCTCACACCCCAGCTCCACATCTCCCCAGTTCCACAGCCCCACGCCCTCACTCCCCAGCTCCACAGGTCCACACCCTCGCTCCCCAGGTCCACATCTCCCCAGCTCCACATCTCCACATCTCCACAGCCCCACGCCCTCATTCCCCATCTCCCCAGCGCCCCAGCTCCAAAGCCCCAAGCCCTCACTCCCCAGTTCCCCATCTCCCCAGCTCCACAGCTTCACGCCCTCACTCCCCAGCTCCATGCCCTCACTCCCCAGCTCCACATCTCCCTAGCTCCACAGCCCCACGCCCTCACCCCCCAGCTCCACATCTCCCCAGCTCCACAGCTTCACGCCCTCACTCCCCAGCTCCATGCCCTCACTCCCCAGCTCCACATCTCCCCAGCTCCACAGCCCCATGCCCTCACCCCCCAGCTCCACATCTCCCCAGCTCCACAGCCCCACGCCCTCACTCCCCAGCTCCCCATCTCCCCAGTTCCACAGCCCCACGCCCTCACTCACCAGCTCCACATCTCCCCATCCCCCCAGCTCCCCATCTCCACATCTCCCCAGCTCCCCATCTCCCAACCTCCACAGCTCCCCAGCATCACAGCTTCAAAGCTCACCAGCTCCCCAGCTCCCCATCCCCCAGCTCCCCATCGCCCCAGCTCCCCATCTCCCCATCTCCCCAGCTCCCCATCTCCACAGCTCCCCATCTCCCCAGCTCCCCATCTCCCCAGATCCCAATCTCCCGAGCTCCACAGCTCCACAGTTCCAAAGCTCCACAGCTCCACAGCTCCACATCTCCACTGCTCCCCATCTCCCCAGCTACACAGCTCCCCATCTCCCCAGCTCCACAGCTCCCAATTTCCACAGCTTCACATCTCCACAGCTCCACAGCTCCCCATCTCCACAGCTCCCCATTCTCCACAGCTCCACAGGTCCACAGCTCCAGAGTTCCACAGCTCCCCATCTCCACAGCTCCACAGCTCCCCATCTCCCCAGCTCCCCATCTCCCCAGCTCCCCATGTCCCAAGCTCCACAGCTCCACAGTTCCCCAAGCTCCACAGCTCCACAGCTCCCCATCTCCACAGCTCCCCATCTCCCCAGCTCCACAGCTTCCCATCTCCACAGCTCCCCATCTTCCCAGCTCCACAGCCCCACGCCCTCCTCACTCCCCAGCTCCACATACAGCCCCACGCCCTCCCCAGCTCCACAGCCCCACGCCCTCACTCCCCAGCTCCACATCTCCCCAGTTCCACAGCCCCACGCCCTCACTCCCCCATCTCCCCAGCTCCACATCTCCCCAGCTCTACAGCCCCACGCCCTCACTCCCCAGCTCCACATCTCCCCAGTTCCACAGCCCCACGCCCTCACTCCCCCATCTCCCCAGCTCCACATCTCCCCAGCTCTACAGCCCCACGCCCTCACTCCCCAGCTCCACATCTCCCCAGTTCCACAGCCCCACGCCCTCACTCCCCAGCTCCCCATCCCCCCAGCTCCCCATCTCCACATCTCCCCAGCTTCACAGCTCCAAAGCTCACCAGCTCCCCATCTCCCCAGCTCCCCATCTCCACAGCTCCCCAGCTCCCCATCTCCACAGCTCCCCATCTCCCCAGCTCCCCATCTCCCCAGCTCCCCATCTCCCAAGCTCCACAGCTCCACAGTTCCAAAGCTCCAGAGCTCCACAGCTCCACAGCTCCCCATCACCACAGCTCCGCATCTCCCCAGCTCCACAGCTCCCCAGCTCCACAGCTCCCATTTCCACACCTTCACATCTCCACAGCTCCACAGCTCCCCAAGCTCCACAGCTCCACAGCTCCCCATCTCCACAGCTCCCCATCTCCCCAGCTCCACATCTCCCCAGCTCCACAGCCCCACGCCCTCACTCCCCAGCTCCACATCTCCCCAGTTCCACAGCCCCACGCCCTCACTCCCCAGCTCCCCATCTCCCCAGTTCCACAGCCCCACGCCCTCACTCCACATCTCCCCATCCCCCCAGCTCCCCATCTCCACATTTCCCCAGCTCCCCATCTCCCCATCTCCACAGCTCCCCAGCTTCACAGCTCCAAAGCTCCCCAGCTCCACATCTCCCCAGTTCCACAGCCCCACGCCCTCACTCCCTCGGTCCACATCTCCCCAGCTCCACATCTCCACATCTCCACAGCCCCACGCCCTCACTCCCCAGCGCCCCAGCTCCAAAGCCCCAAGCCCTCACTCCCCAGGTCCACATCTCCCCAGTTCCAAATCTCCCCAGCTCTACAGCCCCACGCCCTCACCCCCAGCTCCACATCTCCCCAGCTCCACAGCCCCACGCCCTCACTCCCCAGCTCCACATCTCCCCAGTTCCACAGCCCCACGCCCTCACTCCCCAGCTCCCCATCTCCCCAGTTCCACAGCCCCACGCCCTCACTCCCCAGCTCCAAATCTCCCAACCTCCACAGCTCCCCAGCATCACAGCTTCAAAGCTCACCAGCTCCCCAGCTCCCCATCTCCCCAGCTCCCCATCGCCCCAGCTCCCCATCTCCCCATCTCCCCAGCTCCCCATCTCCACAGCTCCCCATCTCCCCAGCTCCCCATCTCCCCAGATCCCCATCTCCCAAGCTCCACAGCTCCACAATTCCAAAGCTCCACAGCTCCACAGCTCCACAGCCCCCCATCTCCACTGCTCCCCATTTCCCCAGCTACACAGCTCCCCATCTCCCCAGCTCCACAGCTCCCAATTTCCACAGCTTCACATCTCCACAGCTCCACAGCTCCCCATCTCCACAGCTCCCCATTCTCCACAGCTCCACAGGTCCACAGCTCCAGAGTTCCACAGCTCCCCATCTCCACAGCTCCACAGCTCCCCATCTCCCCAGCTCCCCATCTCCCCAGCTCCCCATGTCCCAAGCTCCACAGCTCCACAGTTCCCCAAGCTCCACAGCTCCACAGCTCCCCATCTCCACAGCTCCCCATCTCCCCAGCTCCACAGCTTCCCATCTCCACAGCTCCCCATCTTCCCAGCTCCACAGCCCCACGCCCTCACTCCCCCACTCCCCAGCTCCACATCTCCCCAGCTCTACAGCCCCACGCCCTCACTCCCCAGCTCCACATCTCCCCAGCTCCACAGCCCCACGCCCTCACTCCCCAGCTCCACATCTCCCCAGTTCCACAGCCCCACGCCCTCACTCCCCCATCTCCCCAGCTCCACATCTCCCCAGCTCTACAGCCCCACGCCCTCACTCCCCAGCTCCACATCTCCCCAGTTCCACAGCCCCACGCCCTCACTCCCCCATCTCCCCAGCTCCACATCTCCCCAGCTCTACAGCCCCACGCCCTCACTCCCCAGCTCCACATCTCCCCAGTTCCACAGCCCCACGCCCTCACTCCCCAGCTCCCCATCCCCCCAGCTCCCCATCTCCACATCTCCCCAGCTTCACAGCTCCAAAGCTCACCAGCTCCCCATCTCCCCAGCTCCCCATCTCCACAGCTCCCCAGCTCCCCATCTCCACAGCTCCCCATCTCCCCAGCTCCCCATCTCCCCAGCTCCCCATCTCCCAAGCTCCACAGCTCCACAGTTCCAAAGCTCCAGAGCTCCACAGCTCCACAGCTCCCCATCACCACAGCTCCCCATCTCCCCAGCTCCACAGCTCCCCAGCTCCACAGCTCCCAATTTCCACAGCTTCACATCTCCACAGCTCCACAGCTCCCCAAGCTCCACAGCTCCACAGCTCCCCATCTCCACAGCTCCCCATCTCCCCAGCTCCACATCTCCCCAGCTCCACAGCCCCACGCCCTCACTCCCCAGCTCGACATCTCCCCAGTTCCACAGCCCCACGCCCTCACTCCCCAGCTCCCCATCTCCCCAGTTCCACAGCCCCACGCCCTCACTCCACATCTCCCCATCCACCCAGCTCCCCATCTCCACATTTCCCCAGCTCCCCAGCTCCCCATCTCCCAATCTCCACAGCTCCCCAGCTTCACAGCTCCAAAGCTCCCCAGCTCCACATCTCCCCAGTTCCACAGCCCCACGCCCTCACTCCCCAGGTCCACATCTCCCCAGCTCCACATCTCCACATCTCCACAGCCCCACGCCCTCACTCCCCAGCGCCCCAGCTCCAAAGCCCCAAGCCCTCACTCCCCAGGTCCACATCTCCCCAGTTCCAAATCTCCCCAGCTCCACAGCCCCACGCCCTCACCCCCAGCTCCACATCTCCCCAGCTCCACAGCCCCACGCCCTCACTCCCCAGCTCCACATCTCCCCAGTTCCACAGCCCCACGCCCTCACTCCCCAGCTCCCCATCTCCCCAGTTCCACAGCCCCACACCCTCACTCCCCAGCTCCAAATCTCCCCATCCCCCCAGCTCCCCATCTCCACATTTCCCCAGCTCCCCATCTCCCAATCTCCACAGCTCCCCAGCTTCACAGATCCACAGCTCCCCAGCTCCCCATCGCCCCAGCTCCACAGCTCCACAGCTCCACGCCCTCGCTCCCCAGCTCCCCAGCTCCACAGCTCCACAGTTCCACAGCTCCACAGCTCCCCAGCTCCACAGTTCCACAGCTCCCCAGCTCCCCAGCTCCCCAGCTCCCCAGCTCCACAGCTCCACAGTTCCACAGCTCCACAGCTCCACAGCTCCACAGTTCCACAGCTCCACAGCTCCACAGCTCCCCAGCTCCCCAGCTCCACAGCTCCACAGTTCCACAGCTCCCCAGCTCCCCAGCTCCACAGTTCCACAGCTCCACAGCTCCACAGTTCCCCAACTCCACAGCTCCACAGCTCCCCAGCTCCACAGCTCCACAGCTCCCCATCTCCACAGCTCCCCATCTCCACAGCTCCACATCTCCCCAGCTCCACAGCTCCCCATCTCCCCAGCTCCACATCTCCCCATCTCCCCAGCTCCCCAGTTGCCCAGCTTCACAGCTCCACAGCTCCCCAGCTCCACAGCTCCACAGCTCCCCAGCACCCCAGCTCCACAGCTCCACAGTTCCCCAACTCCACAGCTCCACAGCTCCCCAGCTCCACAGCTCCACAGCTCCCCATCTCCACAGCTCCACAGGTCCCCAGCTCCACAGCTCCACAGCTCCCCATCCCCACAGCTCCCCATCACCCCAGCTCCCCATCTACCCAGCTCCCCATCTCCCAAGCTCCACAGCTCCACAGCTCCCCATCTCCCCAGCTCCACAGCTCCACAGCTCCACAGCTCCACAGCTCCCCATGTGCCCAGCTCCACAGCTCCCAATTTCCACAGCTTCACAGCTCCACAGCTCCCCATCTCCGCAGCTCCACAAGTCCCCAGCTCCACAGCTCCACAGCTCCCCATCTCCCCAGCTCCACAGAAACCCATCTCCCCAGCTCCCCATCTCCCAAGCTCCACAGCTCCACAGTTCCCAAGCTCCACAGCTCCCCATCTCCACAGCTCCCCATCTTCCCATTTCCACAGCTCCCCAGCTCCCCAGCTCCCCAGCTTCCCATCTCCCAATCTCCCCAGCTCCACAGCTCCATGCCCTCACTCCCCAGCTCCCCAGTTCCCCAGCTCCACAGCTCCACAGTTCCACAACTCCACAGCTCCCCAGCTCCACAGCTCCACAGCTCCACAGTTCCACAGCTCCACAGCTCCCCAGCACCCCAGCTCCACAGCTCCACCGTTCCCCAGCTCCACAGTTCCCCAGCTCCCCAGCTCCACAGCTCCACAGGTCCCCAGCTCCACAGCTCCACAGCTCCCCATCTCCCCAGCTACACAGCTCCCCATCGCCCCAGCTCCCCATCACCCCAGCTCCCCATCTCCCAAGCTCCACAGCTCCACAGTTCCAAAGCTCCACAGCTCCCCATCTCCCCAGCTCCCCAGCTCCCAATTTCCACAGCTTCACAGCTCCACAGCTCCACATCTCCACAGTTCCACAGCTCCCCATCTCCACAGCTCCCCATCTCCACAGCTCCCCATCTCCCCAGCTCCACAGCTCCCAATTTCCACAGCTTCACAGCTCCACAGCTCCCCATCTCCACAGCTCCCCATCTCCACATCTCCCCATCTCCACAGCTCCATAGCTCCACAGCTCCCCATCTCCACAGCTCCCCATCTCCACAGCTCCCCATCTCCACAGCTCCACAGCTCCACAGCTCCCCAGCTCCACAGAGAAGGTGATGATTGCGGGAGCTAGTGGGGGAACTGTTATTTGTCAGATGGAATTGAATTGACAGTTTGCCACCAGTCCTGTCTGACTGTTGTGAAGGACTTCTTAACTTCTCTTTTCTCCAGGCCTCAGAGGCACACGGGCCTGCCCAGAAAATTACAATGGGACATCTAAATTTGAATGACAAATTCTACGAGCCAACCTGGGCACCAAATCTGAAATACTGAAAAGAAAAAACATTTATACAGCTCTTTCTTGTTCACAGTTAATTTACAAATTCTATACATGTTATTCTTGCACATTACATCATTACTTCAATCACCTCTGCATATATGCTATACACTGTGTATATCATATATGACCAGTCCTGTAAGTATTGAGCAGATGAAACAGACCTTTCAGATTGTGTCTTGCATCTACAATATCTCTCTAATTGTCTGCTGCTGGAACATATTTGAATGGGGCCAGAAGATGGCAGTCTACTCAATTCAATTCAATTCAAGGGCCTTTATTGGCATGTGAAACATGTGCTAACATTGCCAAAGCAAGTGAGGTAGATAATATACAAAAGTGAAATAAACAATAAAAAATGTACAGTAAACATTACACATAGAGACGTTTCAAAACAATAAAGACATTACAAATGTCATATTATATATATATATATATATACAGTGTTGTAACAATGTACAAATGGTTAAAGTACACAAGGGAAAATAAATAAGCATAAATATGGGTTGTATTTATAATGGTGTTTGTTCTTCACTGGTTGCCCTTTTCTTGTGGCAACAGGTCACACATCTTGCTGCTGTGATGGCACACTGTGGAATTTCACCCAGTAGATATGGGAGTTTATCAAAATTGGGTTTGTTTTCGAATTCTTTGTGGATCTGTGTAATCTGAGGGAAATATGTCTCTCTAATATGGTCATACATTGGGCAGGAGGTTAGGAAGTGCAGCTCCGTTTCCACCTCATTTTGTGGGCAGTGAGCACATAGCCTGTCTTCTCTTGAGAGCCATATCTGCCTACGGCGGCCTTTCTCAATAGCAAGGCAATGCTCACTGAGTCTGTACATAGTCAAAGCTTTCCTTAAGTTTGGGTCAGTCACAGTGGTCAGGTATTCTGCCACTGTGTACTCTTTGTTAAGGGCCAAATAGCATTCTAGTTTGCTCTGTTTTTTTGTTAATTCTTTCCAATGTGTCAAGTAATTATCTTTTTGTTTTCTCATGATTTGGTTGGGTCTAATTGTGCTGTTGTCCTGGGGCTCTGTGGGGTGTGTTTGTGTTTGTGAACAGAGCCCCAGGACCAGCTTGCTTAGGGGACTCTTCTCCAGGTTCATCTCTCTGTAGGTGATGGCTTTGTTATGGAAGGTTTGGGAATCGCTTCCTTTTAGGCGGTTGTAGAATTTAACGGCTCTTTACTCGATTTTGATAATTAGTGGGTATCGGCCTAATTCTGCTCTGCATGCATTATTTGGTGTTCTATGTTGCACACGGAGGATATTTTTGCAGACTTCTGCATGCAGTCTCAACTCTCTGAGTCTGTACCAGGCCCAACGTGTTCCATACAGTCTCTTGCTATGTCTCTCTCTCTCTCTCTCTCTCTCTCTCTCTCTCTCTCTCTCTCTCTCTCTCTCTTTTTCTCTTTCTCTTTCTCCTTCTCTTTTTCTGTCTGTCTGTCTCTGTCTCTGTCTCTGTCTCTGTCTCTGTCTCTGTCTCTCTCTCTCTCTCTCTCTCTCTCTCTCTTTCTCTTTCTCTTTCTCTTTCTCTTTCTCTTTCTCTTTCTCTTTCTCTTTCTCTTTCTCTTTTCTGTCTGTCTGTCTCTGTCTCTGTCTCTGTCTCTGTCTCTGTCTCTGTCTCTGTCTCTGTCTCTGTCTCTGTCTCTGTCTCTGTCTCTGTCTCTGTCTCTCTCTCTCTCTCTCTCTCTCTCTTTCTTTCTCTTTCTCTTTCTCTTTCTCTTTCTCTTTCTCTTTCTCTTTCTCTTTCTCTTTCTCTTTCTCTTTCTCTTTCTCTTTCTCTGTCTCTGTCTCTGTCTCTGTCTCTGTCTCTGTCTCTGTCTCTCTCTCTTTCTCTGTATTACAGTTCTAGCATTCGGAATGCAGATGCCCTGATTGTAAGGATTTACTCATCTCAGGACGGCCACATGTTCCAGCGGCTTGATTGAGTTTATCCCTATTGATAGAGATCAGTAGCCTGGAGACCTGACTACAGTACGGTAGCAACCTCTGGAACCGCTACATGATTGAAAGTGCTTTTCTCCTCTGATGGCTGTTTTGATCCTGCCGCTACGACATTCACCCTGGGGATAGAGGAGAGACAGGGGGGAATGGAGGAGAGGAGAAGAGAGGAGAGGAGAGACAGGGAAGAATAGAGGAGAGGAGAGAGGAGAGACAGGGAGGAATAGAGGAGAGGAGAGAGGAGAGACAGGGGGGAATGGAGGAGAGGAGAAGAGAGGAGAGGAGAGACAGGGAAGAATAGAGGAGAGGAGAGAGGAGAGACAGGGAGGAATAGAGGAGAGGAGAGAGGAGAGACAGGGGGAATGGAGGAGAGGAGAGAGAGAGAGAGACAGGGAAGAATAGAGGAGAGGAGAGAGGAGAGACAGGGGGAATGGAGGAGAGGAGAAGAGAGGAGAGACAGGGAAGAATAGAGGAGAGGAGAGAGGAGAGACAGGGAGGAATAGAGGAGAGGAGAGAGGAGAGACAGGGGGAATGGAGGAGAGGAGAGAGGAGAGACAGGGAGGAATGGAGGAGAGGAGAAGAGAGGAGAGACAGGGGGAATGGAGGAGAGGACAGAGGAGAGACAGGGGGAATTGAGGAGAGGAGAGAGGAGAGACAGGGGGAATGGAGGAGGGAGAGAGGAGAGACAGGGGGAATAGAGGAGAGGAGAGAGGAGACACAGGGAGGAATAGAGGAGAGGAGAGAGGAGAGACAGGGGGAATAGAGGAGAGGAGAGAGGAGAGACAGGGAGGAATTGAGGAGAGGAGAGACAGGGGGGAATAGAGGAGAGGAGAGAGGAGAGACAGGGAGGAATAGAGGAGAGGAGAGAGGAGAGACAGGGGGAATGGAGGAGAGGACAGAGGAGAGACAGGGAAGAATGGAGGAGAGGAGAAGAGAGGAGAGACAGGGAAGAATAGAGGAGAGGAGAGAGGAGAGAGGGAGGAATAGAGGAGAGGAGAGAGGAGAGACAGGTGAATGGAGGAGAGGAGAGACAGGGGGAATGGAGGAGAGGAGAGATGAGAGACAGGGAAGAATAGAGGAGAGAGGAGAGACAGGGGGAATGGAGGAGAGGAGAAGAGAGGAGAGACAGGGAGGAATAGAGGAGAGGAGAAGAGAGGAGAGACAGGGAGGAATAGAGGAGAGGATAGAGGAGAGACAGGGGGAATGGAGGAGAGAGGAGAGACAGGGGAAATGGAGGAGAGGGTTACTACTGTAACCCTTTGGTGTGGAGCGGTTGGGGTTGAGCTTTACTTCTACTGTAACTCCTGTAACTTTTTATTGGTATGAACACTGAAATGTTGGTTCATTTGAATTATCCACGCTATGTCTACGATGCCAATGTAGAACAAGATATCCTGTAAATGTATAGAATAAAATACAATTATAGTTAACTAAGTAAGATCAAATGAAACACAGAAATCTAGTGTACGGCCACCTGGTAACCCACAGCAGGCTGGCGTGTGTAGTCCTCTGCCCTACCATCCCTATCCCCATAGCCTGAACCCTGAGAGGGCCTTTTGAGCAGGACAGAGAGGGTCAGACCACAGATCCCAGGGCAACACCAGGTGACAGGAGATGGGCCAGAGAGGGAGAACAGATGGATGTGGTAGCACATGGAGAGGAGGTAGGTAAGAAACACATACTGTAGATTACTAACACAGGGCCCTTTAGTACGTGGACCAGAATCACAGAGCACAGAATCTATGAAACGGCCAGCAGGTCAGAACAACAGCGTGACCCCTAACCCTCACTAACACACACTCCTCCCCACATAGCCCTTCCTGGAACACAACATAGATCGGAACACACACACCTTCCAATAGGTTCTGATTGGTCTAGTCATGATGGGGCAAAGCAATTTATTTTTCCCTGAAGACAACAGTCCCTCCATGTGACTGGGCATGCTCAGTTCATTCTCTCCATTGACGCTGAAGGCCCATGCACTATGGATTTCTGGGATGTGTCATGTGCTTGTGAGTGTGTGTGTGTTTGTATGTGTGTGTATAGGTATGGGGGAGGAGGTGAATTTTAATGTGGTGATGACGGCAAACCACTGGGGCCAGTTGATCTACCAGTACAGTGTAGTAACATGGGGCCAGTCGGTCTCCCAGTACAGTGTAGTAACAGGGGGCCAGTTGGTCTCCCAGTACAGTGTAGTAACAGGGGGCCAGTTGGTCTCCCAGTACAGTGTAGTAACAGGGGGCCAGTCGGTCTCCCAGTACAGTGTAGTAACAGGGGGCCAGTTGGTCTCCCAGTACAGTGTAGTAACAGGGGGCAAGTCGATCTCCCAGTACAGTGTAGTAACAGGGGGCCAGTTGGTCTCCCAGTACAGTGTAGTAACAGGGGGCCAGTTGGTCTACCAGTACAGTGTAGTAACAGGGGGCCAGTTGGTCTCCCAGTACAGTGTAGTAACAGGGGGCCAGTTGGTCTCCCAGTACAGTGTCAGTCTCCCAACAGTGTAGGGGGCCAGTTGGTCTACCCAGTGTAGTACAGTGTAGCAACAGGGGGCCAGTTGGTCTCCCGGTACAGTGTAGTAACATGGGGCAACAGGGGGCCAGTTGGTCTCCCAGTACAGTGTCGTAACAGGGGGCCAGTTGGTCTCCCAGTACAGTGTAGTAACAGGGGGGGTCTCCCAGTACAGTGGTGACAGGGGGCCAGTTGGTCCCAGTACAGTGTAGTAACAGGGGGTAACAGGGGGCCAGTTGGTCTAGTAACCCAGTTGGTCTACCAGTACAGTGTAGTGCTCTACCAGTACAGTGTAGGGGGCCAGTTGGGTCTAGCAACAGGGGGCCAGTTGGTCTCCCAGTACAGTGTAGTAACAGGGGGCCAGTTGGTCTACCAGTACAGTGTAGTGACAGGGGGCCAGTTGGTCTACCAGTACAGTGTAGTGACAGGGGGCCAGTTGGTCTACCAGTACAGTGTAGTAACAGGGGGCCAGTTGGTCTACCAGTACAGTGTAGTAACAGGGGGCCAGTTGGTCTACCAGTACAGTGTAGTAACAGGGGGCCAGTTGGTCTACCAGTACAGTGTAGTAACAGGGGGCCAGTTGGTCTACCAGTACAGTGTAGTAACAGGGGGCCAGTTGGTCTCCCAGTACAGTGTAGGAACAGGGGGCCAGTTGGTCTACCAGTACAGTGTAGTAACAGGGGGCCAGTCGGTCTCCCAGTACAGTGTAGTAACACGGGGCCAGTCAGTCTCCCAGTACAGTGTAGTGACAGGGGGCATGCTTGCTAGGGCTCCAAGGTCAACTGGAGGACGGCGACAGTGGAAACGACATGGTGGGGAGAATGCAGTGTGCGGCTGTAAAAATAGAACTGGAAGTCTCTAGCCTCATTCTGCATTAGGGCCGCGCTGCAGAGGGAGACCAGAAAATAGCACACAACACCGGAGAGAGGGAATGATAGAGGATCGGAAAGAGAGAGAGAGGGAATGACAGAGGAACGGAAAGAGAGAGAGAGAGAGGGATTGACAGAGGAAAGGGAAGAGAGAGAGAGAACGACAGAGGAAAGGGAAGGGGGAGAGAGAGGGATATCAATTAAGATAGAAGTAGAAAGCAAAAGAGACAGCGAGATACCCCCTCCGCTTACTGATCCCACAGCAGGGTACACTCTTTAAAAAAAAGGTGCTATCTAGAACCCAAAATTGTTATTTTTTTGTCCCTTTTTGGTTCCAAGTAGAACCCTTTTGATTCCAGGTAGAACCGTTTTGGGTTTCATGTTAAACCCTTTCCACAGATGGTTCTACATGGAACCCAAAAGAGTTCTACCTGGAACCAAAAAGGGTTATCCTAAGGGGATAGCTGAAGAACCCATTTGGAACCCTTTTTTCTGACAGTGTAGGTCAAGAAGGGACAAAACAGGACAAGACAGGACAGACAGGACAGACAGGACAGACAGGACAGACAGTACAGACAGGACAGACAGGACAGACAGACACTCATGTAAAGAATTTATTATACAAGAGACAAAATTTACAAATTCTACAGCACAACGGTAGAGTGATGTCTTAAGTGTAAAACAAATAATGATTGAATAATCCATGCTTTCTGGGGAATGCTATGAAGTCCAGAAGTTATGGGCTGAGCTAGAAAATTATTACAATGTAAACTACAGTTTTATCATTCGTCTGCGTATTTCAAAACATGGCATATGGGGGTGTAGTGAAATACCAATGGGCTGGACGATCCTCTTCTCATCACTCATCTTGAAAAAACTAATACTAAACACATGGAAATCAATTATTCCACCATCATTAACACAACGGAAACATCTAATGATTTACTATTGAAATATTGTAATAGTATGGGAGCCCGAGAAAAACAAATTGATTTAATTTAAGGTGAAGTGGAAAACAATAATGCCGGCATTAGGGATGGGGGTGGGAGGAACGAGATGAGATGCTCAGTCAGCATGGGTCTGGGAAGATGAGATGTAGTCATTGATTGTGTGCGTCTGTATGTGGTTGTTTGTATGTATACGTTTGTATCTGGAGTAAAAAATACAATTATATATATACATATACATATATATATATATATATATATATATATATATATATATATATATATATATATATATAGTACCAGTCAAAAGTTTGGACACACCTACTCATTCAAGGTTTTTATTTGTACTATTTTCTACATTTTCTACTCTGAAATAACACATATGGAATCACGTAGTAACCAAAAAAGTGTTAAACAAATTAAAAACGATATATATTTGAGATTCTTCAAAGTAGCCACCCTTTGCCTTGATGACAGCTTTGCACACTCTTCTCTCAACCAGCTTCACCTGGAATGCTTTTCCAACAGTCTTGAAGGAGTTCTCACATGTTGGCTGCTTTTCCTTCGCTCTGAGGTCCAACTCATCCAAAACCATCTCAATTGGGTTGAAGTCGGGTGATTGTGGAGGCCAGGTCATCTGATGCAGCACTCCATCATTCAACTTCTTGGTCCAATAGCCCTTACACAGCCTGGAGGTGTGTTGGGTCAATGTTCTGTTGAAAAACAAATGATAGTCCCACTAAGAGCAAACCAGATGGGTTGGTGTATATCTGCAGAATGCTGTCGTAGCTATGCTGGTGAAGAGTGCCTTGAATGCGAAATAAATCACTGGCAGTGTCACCAGCAAAGCACACCCACACCATCACACCTCCTCCTCCTCCATGCTTCACTGTGGGAACCACACATGCAGAGATCATCCGTTCACCTACTCTACGTCTCACAAAGACACGGTAGTTAAAACCAAAAACCTCACATTTGGACACATCAGACAAAAGGACAGTTTTCCACCGGTCTCTTCTTCTTATTGGTGTCCTTTAGTTGTGGTTTCTTTGCAGCAATTCGACCATGAAGGCCGGATTCACGCAGTCTCTTCTGAACAGTTGATGTTGAGATGTGTCAGTTACTTGAACTCTGTGAAGCATTTATTTGGGCTGCAATTTCTGACGCTGGTAACTCGAATGAACTTATCCTTTGCATCAGAGGTAACTCTGGGTCTTCCTTTCCTGTGGTGGTCCTCATGAGAGCCCGTTTCATCATAACGCTTGATGGTTTTTGTAACTGCACAAAGTTCTTGAAATGTTCTGTATTGGCTGACCTTCATGTCTTAAAGTAATGATGGACTGTTGTTTCTTTTTGCTTATTTGAGGTGTTCTTGTCATAATATGGGCTTGGCCTTCTACCAAATAGGGCGTCTGTATACAAACCCTACCTTGTCACAACACAACTGATTGGCTCAAACGCATTAAGAAGGAAAGAAATACCACTCATACCTGTTAATTGAAATGCATTCCAAGTGACTACCTCATGAAACTGGTTGAGAGAATGCCAAGAGTGTGCAAAGCTATCATCAAGGCAATGCGTGGCTACTTTGGAGAATCTAAAATCTGAAATATATCTTGATTTGTTTAACACTTTTTTGCTTACTACCTCATTCCATATGTGTTATTTCATAGTTTTGATGTCTCCACTAATATTGTACAATCAAACTTTTGACCTGTACTGTAAACAGTATATATATAAAAAATAAAATACTGTCCAAGTCAGTGATGATAAATAGAGTTAGTTTATGCATAGGTTTCAGCACCTGCTAGTGGACAGCACCTAACAAGGGATGTTGGGGCTTTCTGTCTCTCTCTCTCTCTGTCGCTCTCTCTGTTTCTCTCTCTCTCATCCTCTTTCTCCCTCTCTCACCCTCTCTCTCTCTCTCTCTCTCTCTCTCTCTCTCTCTCTCTCTCTCTCTCTCTCTCTCTCTCTCTCTCTCTCTCTCTCTCTCTCTCTCTCTCTCTCTCTCTCTCTCTCTGTCTCTCTCTCTGTTTCTCTCTCTCTCTCTCTCTCTCTTCTCTCTCTCTCTCTCTCTCTCTCTCTCTCTCTCTCTCTCTCTCTCGCTCTCTCTGTCTCTCTCTCTCTCTTTCTCTCTCTCTCTCTCTCTCTCTCTCTCTCTTCTCTCTCTCTCCTCTCTCTCCTCTCTCGCTCTCTCTGTTTCTCTCTCTCTCTCTCTCTCTCTCTCTCTCTCTCTCTCTCTCTCTCTCTCTCTCCCTCACACACACACACACACACACACACACACACACACACACACACACACACACACACACACACACACACACACACACACACACACACACACACACACACACACACACACACACACACACACACACACACACACACACACACACACACACACACACACACACACACACACACACACACACACAGACACACACCCTCTATCTTTTTCTCTACCCCCGTTCTCTTCCTCTCTCACTTTTTTTCTTTCTCATTCTTTCTATCATCTCTATCTTTTTGTTTGTTTGTTTTTTTGCAGTGTCATCTATCATGGGACATTTTAATCAGGTGGTCAGTAAGACAGTATCACTGAGAGATGTATCCAGGTCTCACCTCTAGCTGCCAGGTCTTATTAACATTAGTTATCTGGTCAGTGTAAATCTAAACCCTGTCCTCTGTGGACATAATGACAGAATTAGAGGACATGCAGGTTTGTAGAAAGGAGATGCTCACTCAGTAAGGACTCAGTCACAATCACTAGCTACTGTAGATTGCTTTCTGTGAGACTTTCAAAATATAGGCCTGGCTGATCTTTTTACATTTTTTATAATGTGAGATATATTTTCAATTTTGTGATGTATAATGACTTTCTTCTCTTCCTCAAATAACGCCAATAATTACAAAATAATAATGATGTTCTATCTAGGCCATTATGATTTATAGCAATTATTATTATTAAGGAAAAAGGTTCAAAGTTGGTGAGCTGCTTGGAATGTGCAGTATATGTTGACTGGACACATCTGGAGCTACATATATTTACTTCCAGAAATACAAACAATAATGTCCACTTAACTAATTCTATTGGTTTTATAAAAAACAATATAGTCATTATTTGAGTAGAGGTAGGTGGTATGTAAATACATTTTTTTTACAGAAGCATATGCTACACATAACTTTCCCCTGTTGGCAAATGAAATAACAGAATGGTTTTGAGAACTGTAAAAATAGCAGGTAGAGTCCCCCCCAGTTAGAAGCTTCCCATTTTTTGAGAAAGATGTGCTTGCAGGTAGTAGTTGGGTAAACAATGATACACACTACATCATCATTACCATGACAGGTTTTTGATTGGATCCAGGCCTTTTCTAAGATGCTAACCAACAGAATGGAGTATGGTTTTGTTTGGTCAGCGTCGCTCTGGCCACCCTTAACAGTTCTTCTGAACACTAGGAGTCTTCCAGAAGCTATTGAAAACCTTATTGTGGGTTAGATGTTTTCATGCTTGCAGGCATATCCTTTTATCTCGCATCGCAACAATTAAAATCGTCTGGAAGGTAAAACATAATGAATCAAAACTAATGGATTAGTGCGTTTCCATAGAAACCTGTATAATTATGAGAATTAGTGTAGCGTTAACACCATTCCTCCAAATGAAGTAAATATGCACCAAGAGAAAAGATATTCTATTGAGGGAAACAATAAATAAACAGCAGGGTTGTTCATTTCTAATTCAAAAACAAAACGTTCCACCTCTTCAGAAGTAACGGTGTTTATTTGAATATACATAAACTTCTTTGTTTTAAAAATTAAAACAAAAATAAGTATAAAAAACACTATGCAGCGGAATTGCTATTTTCCATTTTGTTGCTAATGAATATTCATATACAGTGCCTTGCGAAAGTATTCGGCCCCCTTGAACTTTGCGACCTTTTGCCACATTTCAGACTTCAAACATAAAGATATAAAACTGTATTTTTTTGTGAAGAATCAACAACAAGTGGGACACAATCATGAAGTGGAACGACATTTATTGGATATTTCAAACTTTTTTAACAAATCAAAAACTGAAAAATTGGGCGTGCAAAATTATTCCATCAATGTAATTGTCTGCACCATTTCCAATCCCTCATATATTGTATTGCTTTTTAACATTCATGAAGCTACTCTGTTTCACTCGTCTGTGTCTGTTTAAATGGCGGAGGTCAGAGGTGTGGAGTCAGTGTCCCCTGTCACTGTCCCCCTGTCACACTGACCCCCAGAGGTCAGCCACGCTTCACATGAGGTCACCACAGGTCTTTTCACGAGACCAGGGTGAGTTGATGGGGAGAGGCACTTGACTTGAACCATAGTTGGCGAGTCAAAGGGAGATGATATTGTAGTGTTGTCTAGATGTGAACTCTGACTCGACTATGTTACCTTGTACAGCCTCGGTTAAATGGTGCACTGATGATATGTAAATTATTTGTGAGTGAAGTAGCGCCATCACACAAATAGGCCTACAGCAGTGTCCTCATGTCTATGCTCTCTATTCTATGACACAGAGTTACTGTCCAGATGGACCTTTCTCTTTCACTTTCTCTCTCTCTCTCTCTCTCTCTCTCTCTCTCTCTCTCTCTCTCTCTCTCTCTCTCTCTCTCTCTCTCTCTCTCTCTCTCTCTCTCTCAGTAAGTAAGTTAAGAGCTGACACTGCCACTCCTCTCCTCTCCTCTCCTCTCCTCTCCTCTCCTCTCCTCTCCTCTCCTCTCCTCTCCTCTCCTCTCCTCTCCTCTCCTCTCCTCTCCTCTCTGTCTTGATCAGCCAATCATTCCTCTTCATTGTGAATAGCAGCCTTTGAAATTCTGACCCATCAATTTCTTCAGATTATGAGGGAAATATTAGCCTGGTAATTGTGCGCTTATTGATTAGTGCATTGACAGTTGAAAATGCATTCATAATTTCAGAGTGCTCAGCAGATACGATAATTCATATATATTGATGGAAGCCGATACTGAGCTCAAACAGCACATCGACCTGTAGAAGTATAGGGAAAATGGGATTTAAAAATGCAGCCTCTTCTGTCCTGAGTGTCCTCCAAGGTCTTATGTTCCTCTCTACAACATTTAAGAAGTGAAGGAAAATAGATATGTAGATATGTGGTTGTAATTTAAAGCTATTATCAAAATGCACCCTTTTTATATTATTCAGATTCAAATAGCCTCATTTGAATGGAGCACATTTCACAGTCCTCTGCTTTGATTGCAAATTGAGGGAGAAAATGGTGATCGCTGCTTTAAATGACACATGTGAAGAGCTAGGATGAGTACCTGTCTTCTGTGTCTGTCTACAAGTTCACACAATTTAAACTGCAAATGAGAAAAATTATATATTTGATATACGCACTACTGTGCTATTACATTAAAAAGGAAATATCTGAGAATCACTTGTAATGGGGCTTTGTATTAAAATGATTACCCTGTCATTGCCAAGTACCATTATGAATGACATTATTTTACCCATAATATGTCTCTACATTTCATGAATGGAATTAAGAGACTTGCAAGTGGACACTCCAGCCCACAGCTGTCTTCTAGAAGCATTACATGAACTGTCTTCTCCTGATTTTGGGATATATAATGCTCTGCACATTCTCTAGCCCCTCCCCAATCCAGTGGACTTCCTTTAGTCACCTCTACCCAGCTGAGAAAGAGAGCCTAGTCAATCGCTGTTGAAATGGCACCTGGCTTTACTATAGCTCTCCTGTCCTCGCCTCCGATCTGTTCAATTCTCCAGGCTCATTTGTCATACAAACATGTCCTCTTGCTGGGACTAAAGATCCTCCGCCCCTTGATCTCTGTATGATTGCCACTTCCTGACAAACTCCCACAACCCCTCTGTGCTCAGCCAATCATGTCCCCGACTCTCCACAAGCAGGGCCCTCTGAGTGGTAGATCTCTCTAGGGGATTGACAGAGGTTCATACAGTACGTACACGTAACAAGCCCCGCTATATTTAGTTCTGTTGGAAATATCAAGATGCTTGAACCTTGCTCTCCCCTGATACCCTGAGGTCCTACAATCACATACTGTACGTTGAACGCTGTAATTGTGAACATGTACGTTCAGAAGGAGAGTGAATTAAAACGCTAATCTCTTCCTCTGATGGATATTTTTTATTTGATTTATTTGATTTTATTTCACCTTTATTTAACCAGGTAGGCTAGTTGAGAACAAGTTCTCATTTACAACTGCGACCTGGCCAAGATAAAGCAAAGCAGTGTGACACAGACAACAACACAGAGTTACACATGGAGTAAACAATTAACAAGCCAGTAACACAATAAACAAGTCATTGACACAGTAGAAAAAAATAAAGTCTATATACAGTGTGTGCAAAAGGCAAGAGGAGGTAGGCAATAAATAGGCCAATAGGAGCGAACAGTTACAATTTAGCAGATTAACACTGGAGTGATAAATGAGCAGATGATGATGTGCAAGTAGAGATACTGATGTGCAGAAGAGCAGAAAAGGAAATCAAATAAAAACAGTATGGGGATGAGGTAGATAGATTGGGTGGGCAATTTACAGATGGACTATGTACAGCTGCAGCGATCGGTTAGCTGCTCAGATATTTGATGTTTAAAGTTGGTGAGGGAAATAAAAGTCTCCAACTTCAGAGATTTTTGCAATTAGTTCCAGTCATTGGCAGCAGAGAACTTGAAGGAAAGGCGGCCAAATGGGGTGTTTGCTTTGGGGATGATCAGTAAGATACACCTGCTGGAACGTGTGCTACGGGTGGGTGTTGTTATCGTGACCAGTGAACTGAGATAACGCAGAGCTTTACCTAGCATAGACTTATAGATGACCTGGAGCCAGTGGGTCTGGCGACGAATATGTAGCGAGGGCCAGCCGATTAGAGAATACTGGCCACAGTGGTGGGTGGTATAAGGTGATTTCGTAACAAAACGGATGGCACTGTGATAGACTGCATCCAGTTTGCTGAGTAGAGTGTTGGAAGCTATTTTGTAGATGACATCGCCAAAGTCTAGGATCGGTAGGATAGTTAGTTTTACTAGGGTAAGTTTGGCGGCGTGAGTGAAGGAGGCTTTGTTGCGAAATAGAAAGCCGATTCTAGATCTGATTTTTGATTGGAGATGTTTAATATGAGTCTGGGAGGAGAGTTTATAGTCTAGCCTAAGTATTTATAGTTGTCCACATATTCTAGGTCGGAACCGTCCAGGGTGGTGATGCTAGTCGGGCAGGCGGGTGTGGGCAGCGAATGGTTGAAAAGCATGCATTTGGTTTTACTAGCGTTTAAGAGCAGTTGGAGGACACGGAAGGAGTGTTGTATGGCATTGAAGCTCGTTTTGAGGATAGTTAGCGCAGTGTCCAAGGAAGGGCCAGATGTATACAGAATGGTGTCGTCTGCGTAGATGTGGATCAGGGAATCGCCCCCAACAAGAGCGACATCATTGATATACACAGAGAAAAGAGTCGGCCCGAGAATTGAACCCTGTGGTACCCCTTAGAGACTGAGGTCCGGACAACATGCCAGAGGTCCAGACAACATGCCCTCCAATTTAACACACTGAACTCTGTCTGCAAAGTAGTTTGTGAACCAAGTGAAGCAATCATTAGAAAAACCAAGGCTATTGAGTCTGCCGATAAGAATACGGTGATTGACAGAGTCGAAAGCTTTGGCACGGCTGCACAGTACTGACTTTTATGGATGGCGGTTATGATATCGTTTTATTGCCTTGAGCGTGGCTGAGGTGCACCCGTGACCAGCTCGGAAACCGGATTGCACAGCGGAGAAGGTACGGTGGGATTCGAAATGGTCAGTAATCTGTTTATTAACTTGGCTTTCAAAGACTTTATAGAGGCAGGGCAGGATGGATATAGGTCTGTAACAGTTTGGGTCTAGGGTGTCACCCCCTTTGAAGAGGGGGATGACCGCGGCAGCTTTCCAATCTTTTGGGATCTCGGACGATATGAAAGAGAGGTTGAACAGGCTTGTAATAGGGGTTGCAACAATGGTGGCGGATAGTTTTAGAAAGAGAGGGTCCAGATTGTCAAGCCCAGCTGATATGAGAGGACATTGTATTCATAGTCATGACCTGATCGTTTTCTATCACATTTATTCACCTTTTCCATCAAATTAAAAACAATAAAAGTCATAACATACGTATTTGTTTGTTGTCCTTTCATGAAAAATGTGCCCTTATGATAAACATGTAAATGAAAAGAGAAGTAACATTTCAATGTCTCTGTGAGATGGAGGGAGGCTGCTCAAACACCTCTCATCAATCACATCATACCACTGTATTAAACAAATACTCTGGATATGCCACAGTTCATTTCACTGAGAATCTGACCTGTGTCTGAAAATAGAATCATCTAAAACTGTCATGTTTGTCTGCATGAGATGTACAATTAAATCCATCATATTTATCAATATACTGTAGATGCCGGAAGGTCATTATTGCAGGAAGGTCATTATTATTGTATGATACGTACTTTTGCAATAACACTATGACCCAATGAAAAATATTTATGATTTACCGGTGGCAAAATGACACTTTCCCTTTCATTTCTGTCACGATTGTATCTATAATCAGTTAAATACCCATTTATACAAGTCAACCCATGGTTGCCACATCCTAACTAATAACAAGTTAGTTAAATGTTTACAATTACTCCTATAGAGTCATCCCTTAACTCACACTTTATGCCACTTCCTTGTCATATCATGCCATAACACCTTTAACAAATACATTTTAATAATACATTTCAAATGTAGCATTATAACCATTGTGGCTCAAAATGGATCTATCCTGCTATTGTTTCCCCAGAGAAAGAGCATGGGATGTGCGACTGGAAGCCATGTTGGTCCCAACCAGGTAAGTAGAGGGCTGTGTATCGTGTTCATAGAAAACAGCAGACGTGGATTTATCAAATGTCGAGGGATAGCAGCATAGAAAATCCTGTGAGGCAGAGTGTTCCATCTGAGAAACCACTAAAGAGAGAGAGAGTGTTCCATCTGAGAAACCACTGAAGAGAGAGAGAGTGTTCCATCTGAGAAACCACTAAAGAGAGAGAGAGAGTGTTCCATCTGAGAAACCACTAGAGAGAGAGAGAGAGAGTGTTACATCTGAGAAACCACGGAAGAGAGAGAGAGTGTTCCATCTGAGAAACCACTAAAGAGAGAGAGAATGTTCCATCTGAGAAACCACTAAAGAGAGAGAGTGTTCCATCTGAAAAACCACTAGAGAGAGAGAGAGTTTTCCATCTGAGAAACCACTAGAGAGAGAGAGAGTATTCCATCTGAGAAACCACTAGAGAGAGAGAGAGTGTTCCATCTGAGAAACCACTAGAGAGAGAGAGTGTTCCATCTGAAAAACCACTAGAGAGAGAGAGAGTGTTCCATCTGAGAAACCACTAGAGAGAGAGAGTGTTCCATCTGAGAAACCACTGAAGAGAGAGAGAGTGTTCCATCTGAGAAACCACTAAAGAGAGAGAGAGTGTTCCATCTGAGAAACCACTAAAGAGAGAGAGGGTGAGAGATATATATATACATATATATATAGAGAGAGAGTGTGTTCCATCTGAGAAACCACTGGAGAGAGAGAGTGTTCCATCTGAGAAACCACTAAAGAGAGAGAGTGTTCCATCTGAGAAACCACTGATGAGAGAGAGAGTGTTGCATCTGAGAAACCACTAAAGAGAGAGAGAGTGTTCCATCTAAGAAACCACTAAAGAGAGAGAGGGTGAGAGATATATATACATATATATATAGAGAGAGAGTGTTCCATCTGAGAAACCACTGGAGAGAGAGAGTGTTCCATCTGAGAAACCACTAAAGAGAGAGAGTGTTCCATCTGAAAAACCACTAGAGAGAGAGAGAGAGAGTGTTCCATCTGAGAAACCACTAGAGAGAGAGAGAGTGTTCCATCTGAGAAACCACTAGAGAGAGAGAGTGTTCCATCTGAGAAACCACTAGAGAGAGAGAGAGTGTTCCATCTGAAAAACCACTAGAGAGAGAGAGTGTTCCATCTGAGAAACCACTAAAGAGAGAGAGTGTTCCATCTGAGAAACCACTAGAGAGAGAGAGAGTGTTGCATCTGAGAAACCACTAGAGAGAGAGAGAGTGTTCCATCTGAAAAACCACTAGAGAGAGAGAGTGTTCCATCTGAGAAACCACTAAAGAGAGAGAGTGTTCCATCTGAGAAACCACTAGAGAGAGAGAGAGTGTTGCATCTGAGAAACCACTAAAGAGAGAGAGAGTGTTGCATCTAAGAAACCACTAGAGAGAGAGAGTGTTCCATCTGAGAAACCACTGAAGAGAGAGAGAGTGTTCCATCTGAGAAACCACTAGAGAGAGAGAGTGTTCCATCTGAGAAACCACTGAAGAGAGAGAGAGTGTTCCATCTGAGAAACTACTGAAGAGAGAGAGAGTGTTCCATCTGAGAAACCACTGAAGAGAGAGAGAGTGTTCCATCTGAGAAACCACTAGAGAGAGAGAGAGTGTTCCATCTGAAAAACCACTAGAGAGAGAGAGTGTTACATCTGAGAAACCACTAAAGAGAGAGTGTTACACCTGAGAAACCACTAAAGAGAGAGAGTGTTACATCTGAGAAACCACTAGAGAGAGAGAGTGTGAGTATATATATATATATATATATATATATATATATATATATAATATATATATATATATATATATATAGAGAGAGAGAGAGAGAGAGAGAGTGAGAGTGAGATATATATATATATATATAGAGAGAGTGAGAGAGTGATATATATATTTATATATATATATATATATATATATAGAGAGAGAGAGAGAGAGAGAGAGAAGAGAGAGATGGATGGAGAGAGAGAGAGAGAGAGAGAGAGAGAGAGAGAGAGAGAGAGAGAGAGAGAGAGAGAGAGAGAGAGTGATATATAGAGATTCTGAGATTCCTCCACATGCCGTCTTGCCATTTGCTGAAATCCAGAATCCTGTATCCTCCCACCTTTTCCCGAGCAGGGCTCTTTCTCACCAATCATCATGTTTCCACCAATAGCACCATCCAGAAGGATGACAATACCCTGAATTAATTTTCATCCACATGGTTTCTTTTCACTGTGGTCTTTATCTTTTTATGTCACCAAAATAAATGTATCTACACGCCTCAGCTCCCCTTTTGTTGCCTTGCTGACTCTTCCCCTTGCCGTGACGGTAACACATTTTTGCTTGGTTTTCCGTCTCCAGCTGTGACCAGAAAAAAAAATGTGCTGCACAGCACAACAATCTTCTCCTAGAATCTAAATGGGCCGGCCTCACCCCTCGTTATATTTTCAATGGCGAATGTGCGCTAATGCAGTCGGTTTAGGGAATCACTTCAGGCCTGACTCTCTCTGTATACTGCATCTCTCCTCTTTCTTTCTCTCATCTCCTCTCTATCTGTCTCCCCTCTCTCTCCTCTTCCCTATCTCCTCTCTATCTGTCTCCCCTCTCTCTCCTCTTCCCTATCTCCTCTCTATCTGTCTCCCCTCTCTCTCCTCTTCCCTATCTCCTCTCTATCTGTCTCCCCTCTCTCTCCTCTTCCCTATCTCCTCTCTATCTGTCTCCCCTCTCTCTCCTCTTCCCTATCTCCTCTCTATCTGTCTCCCCTCTCTCTCCTCTTCCCTATCTCCTCTCTATCTGTCTCCCCTCTCTCTCCTCTTCCCTATCTCCTCTCTATCTGTCTCCCCTCTCTCTCCTCTTCCCTATCTCCTCTCTATCTGTCTCCCCTCTCTCTCCTCTTCCCTATCTCCTCTCTATCTGTCTCCCCTCTCTCTCCTCTTCCCTATCTCCTCTCTATCTGTCTCCCCTCTCTCTCCTCTTCCCTATCTCCTCTCTATCTGTCTCCCTCTCTCTCCTCTTCCCTATCTCCTCTCTATCTGTCTCCCCTCTCTCTCCTCTTCCCTATCTCCTCTCTGTCTGTCTCCCCTCTCTCCTCTTCCCTATCTCCTCTCTATCTGTCTCCCCTCTCTCTCCTCTTCCCTATCTCCTCTCTATCTGTCTCCCCTCTCTCTCCTCTTCCCTATCTCCTCTCTATCTGTCTCCCCTCTCTCTCCTCTTCCCTATCTCCTCTCTATCTGTCTCCCCTCTCTCTCCTCTTCCCTATCTCCTCTCTATCTGTCTCCCCTCTCCCTCCTCCACTCTGCCTCAGGGCACTTGCTGCCCTTCTGAAATAAATCACCCCCCGCATCACTGGAGATGAGCAGAGAGGACACCCCACCATCCCTAAAATAAAACCATCACCTCCCTCCTGCCTCCCTCCTGCTGCTCTATCTCGCTTGTCCAATCACTTTCCTCTTGCAGGTGAGGAGGGATCTCTCTCTCGCTTTCTATCTCTGTCTCTGTGTCTCCCTGAAGACTTGCAAACCAGAGCCCTCATTGAGATTCAGTGTAAACCCTAAATCGTCCAGCAGCCACGATGGTTGTTCATGTTTGACTCAAGCTCACATACTAGATTTTAAATCATATATGAATATTGCCATCTACACTTTTTCCAAATTGGGTCAATAAGTCAAAACTGCATGGATGTGAGATGATCATTGGAAGCTGCATCAAAATGCATTTCTTCCCCTTTCAAAAACGGTCTACTATACATAACATTGACGACACATGTGTCCGTTTCTGTGAGGTGGAATCCAGTGATGTTCCAGGCTTGGCGAAGGACTGTCACGGCCAGAGCGGAAGCCTCAATAGATTGGTTCCAGAGGCTTTCATCCCAGGCGGTGTTCTTAGCAGAGCTCCCTCCATTACACATTCTCCACTCCATGCAGTGGTTCCAAAATGGCCGCCGCCGCTGTGTCCCTCTGGCTGATGTTACAGAAGGGTAGAGCAGAGCAGAGTAGAGCAGAGCAGAGCAGAGTAGAGCAGAGCAGAGCAGAGCAGGAAATCTCCCTGATGCAAATTCCTGCAGATTAGGATTAAACCAGAGTGTGTTGGGGCATTTGTCATTAATAGTGAGGGCTAATCAGGGTCTCTCCCAGGGCTCTTCTAACCTCGAGAGCGTGAGCCACATCCACTGAGACAGAGGGAGAAATTAAGAAATGGAGGGAGGTAGGGAGGGATGAAGGGAGGAGAGAGAGAGAGAGCGAGAGATGAGAATTAGAACGAGAGAGATTGAGATGAGGGATCTGCTGTACAACCGGGTGGTGTATGAGAGATGGGGAGGGCTGTGGGTGGATCTCTGCCTCGGCTTGCTCTATACAGTAACATCCAAGATGACGGTACGAGGCTCCCCTGAGTCATACAGTACAGTGCACACTCCGAACACTCTCATTGATTTTCCTGTGGCCAGGCATCCCTGTATTATTTAAATGTTAAGACGTCAGTGTAGGTAATCTCAGTAAGGGGCCGTTAAAAGCAGGGCTGTCCCACCGCAGCAGCTCTGCAGAGAACCAGTCAGGCAGGCAGCCAGCAAAGCATGATTGAGGCGAGGCAGTGTGGATTAATTATTAAATGGACTATGAGGTGGTGGGACGTTTCACTGCCACCGCTACCCCACCGCCATATCACCCCATCCCGCTCTGCCAGGAGAGACACAGCCAGGCAAGGCAACGGGGCTCGCTTGACAAAAATCGACAGTGACTTTCACCTCCCCCACCCCGGAACCGGTTTGATCCTGATTGCAGACACTGCAGCTGGCAATTTCCAGAATAATCTGCAGCAGCTCCAGCCCTACCCCCCACAAATCCTGCACCGTGCATCGCATCGCATCCCATCCTATCCCACCCCCCGCCCTGCCTCTCCTCTCCTCTCTCAGCTCATCATCCTCCACCTTGCATGGCCCTCCAGCATCGATAATATGGAGAGGGAGGGGAGAGGGGCTTTGATTTGCTGAATCGGAGGGTCCCATTTGACCACGGCTGTGTGAACATGCAGATGAGAGAGAACAAGACAGAGGAGAGATGAGAGATGGAGAGAGAGAGATATAGAGATATGAGAGATGGAGAGACAGAGATGGATAGAGAGATATGGAGAGATGAGAGATGACGAGATGAGAGATGAAGAGATGAGAGATGGATAGAGAGAGATGGAGAGATGATGAGAGAGATGAAGAGAGATGGAGAGATGGAGAGAGAGATATGGAGAGGGAGAGAGAGATTGAGAGTGATGGAGAGAGAAAGATTGAGAGATGGAGAGAGAGATTGAGAGATGGAGAGAGAGATATGGAGAGGGAGAGAGAGAGATGGAGGGAGAGAGAGAGAGAGATTGAGAGGTGGAGAGATGAGAGATATGGAGAGAGAGAGATGGAGAGAGAGAGAGATGGAGAGGGAGAGAGGGAGAGAGAGAGAGATGGAGAGGGAGAGAGAGATGGAGAGAGAGAGATGGAGAGAGAGAGAGATGGAGAGGGAGAGAGAGATGGAGAGAGAGAGATGGAGAGAGAGAGAGATGGAGAGAGAGATATGGAGAGGGAGAGAGAGAGATGGAGGGAGAGAGATGGAGAGGTGGAGAGATGAGAGATGGAGAGAGAGAGATGCGTGACGATACAACAGTTACATCACTGTTCTACATGCTTCATATGTAATATATTGTTATTTTCTAATTCCACATTCATTAGCATCTGAAATCATGACCTGGAGGTTATTACACCGCAGATAACAATGCTGTCTCATCACACTAGTCATGCATGTGTATTCCTGTGTAGCCTGAATTACAGCAACTATACACTATTACTTATTGAGATCGACATTTCAATCTGTATAACCTTAAACAACAGAACTGTTGGTGGGGAAATAAAATGCATTCCAAATCTAAATTAAAACAACAAAAAAATAACCATCCCCTCTGCCTGTCCCTATCTCCCTATCTCCCTAACCCCTCTCCCCATCCCCCCTGCCTGTCCCTATCTCCCTAACCCCTCTCCCCATCCCACCTGCCTGTCCCTATCTCCCTAACCCCTCTCCCCATCCCCTCTGCCTGTCCCTATCTCCCTAACGCCTCTCCCCATCGCCTCTGCCTGTCCCTATCTCCCTAACCCCTCTCCCCATCCCCTCTGCCTGTCCCTATCTCCCTAACCACTCTCCCCATCCCCTCTGCCTGTCCCTATCTCCCTAACCCTCTCCCCATCCCCCTGCCTGTCCCTATCTACCTAACCCCTCTCCCCATCCCCCTGCCTGTCCCTATCTCCCCCCCTAACCCCTCTCCCCATCCCCCTGCCTGTCCCTATCTCCCTAACCCCTCTCCCCATCCCCTCAGCCTGTCCCTATCTCCCTATCTCCTCTCCACATCCCCCTGCCTGTCCCTATCTCCCTAACCCCTCTCCCCATCCCCCTGCCTGTCCCTATCTCCCTAACCCCTCTCCCCATCCCCCCTGCCTGTCCCTATCTCCCTAACCCCTCTCCCCATCCCCTCTGCCTGTCCCTATCTCCCTAACCCCTCTCCCCATCCCCTCTGCCTGTCCCTATCTCCCTAACACATCTCCCCATCCCCCCTGCCTGTCCCTATCTCCCTAACCCCTCTCCCCATCCCCCTGCCTGTCCCTATCTCCCTAACCCCTCTCCCCATCCCCCTGCCTGTCCCTATCTCCCTAACCCCTCTCCCCATCCCCCCTGCCTGTCCCTATCTCCCTAACCCCTCTCCCCATCCCCCCTGCCTGTCCCTATCTCCCTAACCCCTCTCCCCATCCCCCTGCCTGTCCCTATCTCCCTAACCCCTCTCCCCATCCCCCTGCCTGTCCCTATCTCCCTAACCCCTCTCCCCATCCCCCTGCCTGTCCCTATCTCCCTAACCCCTCTCCCCATCCCCTCAGCCTGTCCCTATCTCCCTAACCCCTCTCCCCATCCCCCTGCCTGTCCCTATCTCCCTAACCCCTCTCCCCATCCCCTCAGCCTGTCCCTATCTCCCTAACCCCTCTCCCAATCCCCTGCCTGTCCCTATCTCCCTAACCCCTCTCCCCATCCCCCCTGCCTGTCCCTATCTCCCTAACCCCTCTCCCCATCCCCTCTGCCTGTCCCTATCTCCCTAACCCCTCTCCCCATCCCCTCTGCCTGTCCCTATCTCCCTAACCCCTCTCCCTAACCACTCTCCCCATCCCCTCTGCCTGTCCCTATCTCCCTAACCCCTCTCCCCATCCCCCTGCCTGTCCCTATCTACCTAACCCCTCTCCCCATCCCCCTGCCTGTCCCTATCTCCCTAACCCCTCTCCCCATCCCCCTGCCTGTCCCTATCTCCCTAACCCCTCTCCCCTCCCCATCCCCCTGCCTGTCCCTATCTCCCTAACCCCTCTCCCCATCCCTCAGCCTGTCCCTATCTCCCTATCTCCTCTCCACATCCCCCTGCCTGTCCCTATCTCCTAACCCTCTCCCCATCCCCCTGCCTGTCCCTATCTCCTAACCCCTCTCCCCATCCCCCTGCCTGTCCCTATCTCCTAACCCTCTCCCCATCCCCCTGCCTGTCCCTATCTCCTAACCCCTCTCCCCATCCCCTCTGCCTGTCCCTATCTCCCTCCTCTCCCCATCCCCCCTGCCTGTCCCTATCTCCTAACCCCTCTCCCCATCCCCCTGCCTGTCCCTATCTCCCTAACCCCTCTCCCCATCCCCTGCCTGTCCCTATCTCCCTAACCCCTCTCCCCATCCCCCTGCCTGTCCCTATCTCCCTAAATCCCCTGCCTCCCTATCTCCCTAACCCCTCTCCCCCCCCTGCCTGTCCCTATCTCCCTAACCCCTCTCCCCATCCCTCTGTCCCTATCTCCTAACCCCTCTCCCCATCCCCCTGCCTGTCCCTATCTCCCTAACCCCTCTCCCCATCCCCTGCCTGTCCCTATCTCCTAACCCTCTCCCCATCCCCTCTGCCTGTCCCTATCTCCCTAACCCTCTCCCCATCCCTCTGCCTGTCCCTATCTCCCTAACCCCTCTCCCCATCCCCTCTGCCTGTCCCTATCCCTAACCCCTCTCCCCATCCCCTCTGCCTGTCCCTATCTCCCTAACCCCTCTCCCCATCCCCTAACCCTATCTCCCTAACCCCTCTCCCCATCCCCCTGCCTGTCCCTATCTATCTCCCTAACCCCTCTCCCCATCCCCCTGCCTGTCCCTATCTCCCTAACCCCTCTCCCCATCCCCTCTGCCTGTCCCTATCTCCCTAACCCCTCTCCATCCCCTCTCCTGTCCCATCCCCCCATCCCTCTGCCTGTCCCTATCTCCCTAACCCCTCTCCCCATCCCCCTGCCTGTCCCTATCTCCCTAATCCCCATCCCCCTGCCTGTCCCTATCTCCCCCTCTCCCCATCCCCCTCTGCCTGTCCCTATCCCCTAACCCTCTCCCCATCCCCCTGCCTGTCCCTATCTCCCTAACCCCTCTCCCCATCCCCTCTGCCTGTCCCTATCTCCCTAACCCCTCTCCCCATCCCCCTGCCTGTCCCCTATCTCCTAACCCCTCTCCCCATCCCCTCTGCCTGTCCCTATCTCCCCATCCTCTGCCTGTCCCTATCTCCCTAACCCCTCTCTCCACAGCCTGTCCCTATCTCCCTAACCCCTCTCCCCATCCCCTCTGCCTGTCCCTATCTCCTAACCCCTCTCCCCATCCCCCTGCCTGTCCCTATCTCCCTAATCCCCCCTCTCTCCCATCCCCCTGCCTGTCCCTATCTCCCTAACCCTCTCCCCATCCCCCTGCCTGTCCCTATCTCCCTAACCCCTCTCCCCATCCCCCTGCCTGTCCCTATCTCCCTAACCCCTCTCCCCATCCCTCTGCCCCTATCTCCCCCCTCTCCCCCCTCTGCCTGTCCCTATCTCCCTAACCCCTCTCCCCATCCCCTCTGCCTGTCCCTATCTCCTAACCCCTCTCCCCATCCCCCTGCCTGTCCCTATCTCTAACCCCCTCCCCATCCCCTCAGCCTGTCCCTATCCCTAATCCCCATCCCCTGCCTGTCCCTATCTCCCTAACCCCTCTCCCCATCCCCCTGCCTGTCCCTATCTCCCTAACCCCTCTCCCCATCCCCTCTGCCTGTCCCTATCTCCCTAACCCCTCTCCCCATCCCCTCTGCCTGTCCCTCCCCATCTCTATCCTAACCCCTCTCCCCATCCCTCTGCCTGTCCCTATCTCCCTAACCCCTCTCCCCATCCCCTCTGCCTGTCCCTATCTCCTAAACCCCCCCCCCATCCCCCCTGCCTGTCCCTATCTCCCTAACCCCTCTCCCCATCCCCCTGCCTGTCCCTATCTCCCTAACCCCTCTCCCCATCCCCTCTGCCTGTCCTTATCTCCCTAACCCCTCTCCCCATCCCCTCTGCCTGTCCTATCTCCCTAACCCTCTATCCCTCTCCCTAACCCTCTCCCCATCCCCTCTGCCTGTCCCTATCTCCCTACCCCCTAACCTCCCCATCCCCCTGCCTGTCCCCCATCCCCATCCTCTGCCTGTCCCTATCTCCCTATCCCCCTCTGTCCCATAACCCCCTCCCCATCCCCTGCCTGTCCCTATCTCCCTAACCCCTCTCCCCATCCCCTCTGCCTGTCCCTATCTCCCTAACCCTCTCCCCATCCCCCTCTGTCCCTATCTCCCTAACCCCTCTCCCCATCCCCTGCCTGTCCCTATCTCCTAACCCCTCTCCCCATCCCCCTGCCTGTCCCTATCTCCCTAACCCCTCTCCCCATCCCCTGCCTCCCTATCCCTATCTCCCCATCCCCTCTGCCTGTCCCTATCCCCTAACCCCTCTCCCCATCCCTCTGCCTGTCCCTATCTCCTAACCCCTCTCCTATCCCCATCCCCTCTGCCTGTCCCTATCTCCTAACCCCTCTCTCCATCCCCTCTGCCTGTCCCTATCTCCCTAACCCTCTCCCCATCCCCTCTGCCTGTCCCTATCTCCCTAACCCCTCTCCCCATGCCTGTCCCCATCTCTAACCCCTCCCCATCCCCCTGCCTGTCCCTATCTCCCTAACCCCTCTCCCCATCTGCCTGTCCCTATCTCCCTAACCCCTCTCCCCATCCCCTCTGCCTGTCCCTATCTCCCTAACCCCTCTCCCCATCCCCCCCTCTGCCTGTCCCTATCTCCCTAACCCCTCTCCCCATCCCCCTGCCTGTAACCCCCTCCCCATCCCCCTCTGCCTATCCCTAACCCCTCTCCCCATCCCCCTGCCTGTCCCTATCTCCCTAACCCCTCTGCCTGTCCCCTAATCCCCTCTGCCTGTCCCTATCTCCCTAACCCCTCTCCCCATCCCCTCTGCCTGTCCCTATCTCCCTAACCCCTCTCCCCATCCCCTCTGCCTGTCCCTATCTCCCTAACCCCTCTCCCCATCCCCTCTGCCTGTCCCTATCTCCCTAACCCCTCTCCCCATCCCCTCTGCCTGTCCCTATCTCCCTAACCCCTCTCCCCATCCCCTCTGCCTGTCCCTATCTCCCTAACCCCTCTCCCCATCCCCTGCCTGTCCCTATCTCCCTAACCCCTCTCCCCATCCCCTCTGCCTGTCCCTATCTCCCTAACCCTCTCCCCATCCCTCTGCCTGTCCCTATCTCCCTAACCCCTCTCCCCATCCCCTCTGCCTGTCCCTATCTCCCTAACCCCTCTCCCCATCCCCCTGCCTGTCCCTATCTCCCTAACCCCTCTCCCCATCCCCTCTGCCTGTCCCTATCTCCCTAACCCCTCTCCCCATCCCCTCTGCCTGTCCCTATCTCCCTAACCCCTCTCCCCATCCCCCTGCCTGCCTCTCCCATCCCCATCCCTGCCTGTCCCTATCTCCCTAACTCTCCATCCCCTCTGCCTGTCCCTATCTCCTAACCCCTCTCCCCATCCCCCTGTCCCCATCTCCCTAACCCCTCTCCCCATCCCCCTGCCTGTCCCTACCCCTCTCCCCATCCCCCTGCCTCTATCTCCCTAACCCCTCTCCCCATCCCCCTGCCTGTCCCTATCTCCCCTAACCCCTCTCCCCATCCCCTCTGCCTGTCCCTATCTCTAACCCCCTCCCCATCCCCCTGCCTGTCCCTACCCCCTCTCCATCCCCCTGCCTGTCCCTATCTCCCTAACCCCCTCCCCATCCCCTCTGCCTGTCCCTATCTCCCTAACCCCTCTCCCCATCCCTCTGCCTGTCCCCCATCCCTATCCCCATCTGCCTGTCCCTATCTCCTAACCCCTCTCCCCATCCCCTGCCTGCCTGTGCCTGTCCCTATCTCCCTAACCCCTCTCCCCATCCCTCTGCCTGTCCCTATCTCCCTAACCCCTCTCCCCATCCCCTCTGCCTGTCCCTATCTCCCTAACCCCTCTCCCCATCCCCCTGCCTGTCCCTATCTCCTAACCCCTCTCCCCATCCCCCTGCCTGTCCTATCTCCCTAACCCCTCCCTAACCCCTGCCTGTCCCTATCTCCCTATCCCATCCCCTCTGCCTGTCCCTATCTCCCTAACCCCTCTCCCCATCCCCCTGCCTGTCCCTATCTCCCTAACCCCTCTCCCCATCCCCCTGCCTGTCCCTATCTCCCTCTCCCAACCCCTCCCTCCCCTAATCCCCATCCCCCTGCCTGTCCCTATCTCCCTAACCCCTCTCCCTATCCCTCTGCCTGTCCTATCCCATCCCCATCCCCCTGCCTGTCCCTATCTCCCTAACCCCTCTCCCCATCCCCCTGCCTGTCCCTATCTCCCTAACCCTCTCCCCATCCCCCTGCCTGTCCCTATCTCCCTAACCCCTCTCCCCATCCCTCTGCCTGTCCCTATCTCCCTATCCCTAACCCCTCTCCCCATCCCTCTGCCTGTCCCTATCTCCCTAACCCCTCTCCCCATCCCCCTGCCTGTCCCTATCTCCTAACCCCTCTCCCCATCCCCTCTGCCTGTCCCTATCTCCCTAACCCCTCTCCCCATCCCCCTGCCTGTCCCTATCTCCCTAACCCCTCTCCCATCCCTCTGCCTGTCCCTATCCTAACCCCTCTCCCCATCCCCTCTGCCTGTCCCTATCTCCCTAACCCCTCTCCCCATCCCCCCTGCCTGTCCCTATCTCCCTAACCCCTCTCCCCATCCCCCTGCCTGTCCCTATCTCCCTACCCCTCTCCCCATCTCCCCATCCCCCTCTGCCTGTCCCTATCTCCCTAACCCCTCTCCCCATCCCCCTGCCTGTCCCTATCTCCCTAACCCCCTCCCCATCCCCTGCCTGTCCCTATCCCTAACCCCTCTCCCCATCCCCCTGCCTGTCCCTATCTCCTCCCTGTCCCTATCTCCCTAACCCCTCTCCCCATCCCCCTGCCTGTCCCTATCTCTAACCCCCTATCCCCTAATCCCTATCTCCCTCCATCCCCTCTGCCTGTCCCTATCTCCCTATCCCCTCTCCCCATCCCCTCTGCCTGTCCCTATCTCCCTATCCCCAACCCCCTCTCTATCCCCCATGCCCCTATCTCCCTATCCCTCTCCCCATCCCCTCTGCCTGTCCCTATCTCCCTATCCCCTAACCCCTCTCCCCATCCCCTCTGCCTGTCCCTATCGTCCTAACCCCTGTCCCCATCCCCTCTGCCTGTCCCTATCTCCCTATCCCCTCTCCACCATCCCCTCTGCCTGTCCCTATCTCCCTATCCCCTAACCCCTCTCCCCATCCCCTCTGCCTGTCCCTATCGTCCTAACCCCTGTCCCCATCCCCTCTGCCTGTCCCTATCTCCCTATCCCCTCTCCACCATCCCCTCTGCCTGTCCCTATTGTCCTAACCCCTCTCCCCATCCCCTCTGCCTGTCCCTATCTCCCTATCCCCTCTCCCCATCCCCTCTGCCTGTCCCTATCTCCCTATCCCCTCTCCCCATCCCCTCTGCCTGTCCCTATCGTCCTAACCCCTGTCCCCATCCCCTCAGCCTGTCCCTATCTCCCTATCCCCTCTCCCCATCCCCTTTGCCTGTCCCTATCTCACTAACCCCTCTCCCCATTCCCTTTGCCTGTCCCTATCTCCTCTCCCCATCCCCTCTGCCTGTCCCTATCTCCCTAACCCCTCTCCCCATCCCCTTTGCCTGTCCCTATCTCCTCTCCCCATCCCCTCTGCCTGTCCCTATCTCCCTAACCCCTCTACCCATCCCCTTTGCCTGTCCCTATCTCCCTATCTCCTCTCCCCATCCCCTCTGCCTGTCCCTATCTCCCTAACCCCTCTTCCCATCCCCTTTGCCTGTCCCTATCTCCCTAACCCCTCTCCCCATCCCAGGTGAGCTACCAGCTAACTAGTCCCTCTGCCTGTCTCTCTTGTTTATCAAGGATTCCCAGATCATTACCATGTATTATTTGGCAGCCTTATCCATGCGCTGGATCGATTGTGAACGCTGATAAAATTCGGACCCCTTTAATAGATTCAGCGTGTCAGTCACTCCTGGTGACTAAGTGGAAACCTTGTCTCTCTCTTCTGCTCTTTCTCTCTCTGTCTCTCTCCACCACCATCCCCCTCTCGGCATCCCCTCTCCCCCTACTCTACCCTGGGGTGAGTGCTCACAACACAATGAATAACCGTGTCAAAGAGGTTTGCAGCATCTCCTGTCCAACCCCCTATCAGCCAGCCAACATATCTACTGCTCCACTGTTCAGGTGTCTGTCTGTGTTCATAATCCACTGATGTCACTGTACCAGTGTACTGCGTATAGGATATTCTATAAGGTAGTTTTGTTCTTGTACACGTTTCTGTCTTGATAAAAATGAAGAATGTGTGTGTGTGTGGGTATGTTAATGTCTTTATACATCGTTGACATAAATGTTTTCACTCTGATTTTGTATTTATGTATTTTCAGCGAGCCTTTCACATCTCACCAACCAAAAGCTATTCTCATCATCCGGCACAGAAAAGGCCTGCCTGCTGAAAAATGAACAATGCTCTCTCTAATTAAAAGGGAACTCTATGGGGAAATAAGGCAAGGTAGTGTTAACAACCTTCTGCCTGAGATAATTACTGTGGGTTATGCACGTGACTAATTATCTAGTAGTATTAAAAGCCCTGAGTCGTACCACATGAGAGGAGGGGAGGAAAAAGACTTCATCTCAGGTTGATGTCTCTATATATTTTAGATCATCAAGGAAACAATGTTAAGCCACGTCATTTAAAGTTGTTCTGTTTTAGCTTAGGAAGAATTATACGAAACACGTTATCACTACATGGGAATGTCACTATGGGTTATTGGCATCCTGTAGTTCCACAACTGTGTGACAAACGTCCTAGCAAACGTTGCTACATTTCCCACTAAATGATTCCTAAATGTTTCAGTCATTTTGCACACTATTTTCAATGTTAACACTGTTTAGAATGATAGAAGGGGAAAATGTATGTGTGACATTGTTTGTTGAGGGAAAACCACACGGACAGTGAAGAAATCTATTTGGACACCTCTGACTCTGTGACATAACACAGCGGAACTGAATTCAAATGACTCCTTTTATTACCAAAGTGAAACATTTGTCTCTCTATTTGTAGATAGACGGTCTTCCTCCAGCCAGACAACCAGACAGAGAGGTAATGAGATGTAAATTGTCTGGGTGTAGATATAGGAAAACTAGTGGAGGAGCAGGAGCAGCAATTAACCACAGGAAGGGCCAAGAGCAGGCTGCCGCCATGGGAGACATGTGCAGGCACGGAATGGCCGCTGCCTACAGAGAGGAAAAACAGCATACCAACACAACGTGTCCTCAGCAGCAGGACCAGGCTAAATGAGGGAATTCTTGGGCTGTTATTAGTACACTTATTGTGTTTTGACTGTGCTATCGATTGGTGTGCTATCGATTGGTCTTATCGCTATCATTATATTCATAGGCTACTAATGCCATGATCATTTTTTGTTAATTGACTCAATCTATATGATAGTGATTAGCACCTGCTGTACTATGCTTGGGTGAACACTTGGCTCCGATTGGTTGGATGGTGTTATGACTGTCGGCTAGGTCGCGGGAACCGTGTCACACCCCGTCGTTGTGGTATATTTTCCCAGAATCACACAACCACTATAAGAATGACAGAAATGTTGGTCATTTGGTCTACATTTAATTTGACCCTGCTTCTCAAAGCAGGAAAATAATCCTGCAGCAAAAGGAAATGTGATATATCACGTGGATTCTAATTCATGGACATTTTTGTAGGGGTTGATACATTTGTTGTTATGGCAAATCAAGTCTGACATTTTTAAATGGAAATCACAAACTTTAGAATCCTTTTTTAAACCTTCAATACACTACAATTTGCATTTCCTGCTGTGCAGAAAATGTCTCTGTGACAACTAACTGATCAAATTAAGATAGCAGATCTGTAACAGATATCTTTAAAGAAAACCATTCTAGCCTCTCCTGCTGTGTTTTAACAATCATAGCCATGGATTAGCCACTTACAACCCTCTCATTTGTACCCAGATTATTCTGTTGGCTATCTGACAAGATACAAATGTGTCTGATGGATGTGTTTTTGTTCCGTTAAGCATTCACAATTTATGGGCTTAAAGATGTTTGTGGCTCGTGGGCATCCAACGTAATGCCAGAGTGATGTTTACAAATTGGCTGAAGAATTAATGGGGACTTGGGGGAGTCAATTGGCCCTTTGTACATATTGCTGGGAGCAGGGAGCGAGTGAGTGAGTGAATGAGCAAGCGCGTTGTTGGTGTGTATTCATGCGTGACTGCATGTCTGCACGTGTGTGTGTGTGTGTGTTTGCTTTACTTTTAGGCACTGGTCTTAGAAATTGGCTTTGGGCCTGCAGGGCCATTCTTGAGCTCCATGGCTGTTTCTATATATTGTTGCCCATTCCGAGTGCCTCTGAATGGGCTGCTGGCATTGCAGGATTGGGCCATTTAACCCCCTGAGAAATACCATCACTATTTATGGTTAACTTGTTGAACGTCTATATATCTAGGTTAACCCAGAACTAAAATCTCACGTAATTTGGTCAGATGCTAATCTGTACACAACAGATTGAACATCGATAGACATATCAAATTGGTGCTATTGAATTAATGTTCTCCAAAAGTATGGTAGAACTTAGGTTTGAATTGTCCAAGGTAGAAGTGGTGCCTTGTCTTTACATACACACATACAGGCCTCAAGGTGTATCTCTGTAACAGATACTGTGTGGTTCTGTAGAATAGGGATTTATGTTCTATCACAGCTGGGTGAGTGGGATGATTCCTGTACATTTTCAAATGACCTCTGTAGCAGCCAGCACTGCTCTGAGCTGTGAGCCATGTCACCAGCCTTGCCTGTTACCCTGGAGATGGATACCAGCAGCACTGCAGGGCACACCATGCTAATCAATGACACGCTAACGGGCCAGGGGACGGAAAGAGAGGTGGGTCACTAACCATACACACACAGACCTGCAATTGGGATATTATATGCGGGCGTGTTTCAAACATGATTGGTTCAGTTTGGGAATTCATGGTGGCCTTGGACCAGGGATGTAGAATATGTGAAGGGATAAAAATAAAGTTAGAGTTTTTAAAAGTACCTATTTATCAGATGTCTTACCAGTATGACTATGCTAGGCATTGCTTGCTTCCTGTGCAGTGGGTTCAATGCCGTGTGGCAGATTTCTGTCTGTCTCCCGCTGTGTGTGTGTGTGTGTGTGTGTGTGTGTGTGTGTGTGTGTGTGTGTGTGTGTGTGTGTGTGTGTGTGTGTGTGTGTGTGTGTGTGTGTGTGTGTGTGTGTGTGTGTGTGTGTGTGTGTGTGTTTTTGCACTGTAAAGGGGTTAACATGAATTTGACAGTAATTTACAGGAGGCTCCATGGCAAGTAGAATTCTGTATTTTATACACCTACTTTAATATAAATACTGTATCAAAGCAAGTACTGTGTAAGGACATACTGTAAAATTGATTGTAGTTAAGTTAATGCTACAGTAATTGAAAAAAAAAAGAATGAATGAATGTAATTAATTGGGGGCCGGGGGGTATTTTACTGTATTTACAAGGGATTGGTGAAAGCAAGGTTGGTTGCTAGGTAATGTGTTTACACAATACAGCATATGAATTCACATTTTGTGTTTATATCACTTGTGCTTCTAGAGGCCTTATCAAAGGCTTCCACACATGCAGTGACTTCAGGGCAAAAGGAACCAAAAGAACATAGCACAATACTTGACATTAAGGTTGAAGACTAGTTGCCACTACAATCAGTACCCTGTACATTTGAAGTTGATGGGGTTCTCTAAACACATAGCAGTTGAATTGGTACAGCATTTTCACTCACGGGTGCAAAATATATACCCTCTTACAAGACACACCTCAAAATATGGTAATGAGACAAATACAACAATACCATGCATCCACTACTGGTCAAAAGGTTTTTGGTGCTCCAAAGATACGGTACAGTACTGTATTCTGTGGGGTGGAATTACAGTACCATTAGAAATACAGCAATTTTCCCACAATGCACCACCATTTACAGTATGCTGCAGTAAAACATTCAAACATTTTTACTGTTGATAATAGGTAAAATTACTGAATAAAATACAATTTTCCATTACAGCATGTGTGTGTGAGTGAGTCAATTGGAGACGCAATTTAATTATTGTTTGTATATAATTTGGTTTACCCTACTGCTCTCTGAGTCTGTTGGAATGCTGCCCACTCTAGGCTGTGTGTGTGTGTGTGTGTGTGTGTGTGTGTGTGTGTGTGTGTGTGTGTGTGTGTGTGTGTGTGTGTGTGTGTGTGTGTGTGTGTGTGTGTGTGTGTGTGTGTGTGTGTGTGTGTGTGTGTGTGTGTGTGTGTGTGTGTGTGTGTGTGTCCTCTGCGTATTCTATCCCTCTGACCCTCTAACAGAGCATCGCTTGCTCTCTTCCACCCTAATGACCTCTCTGGTTCCTACTTCTCTCCCTAACAACGCCTCCCTAACCTTAGGACACAGTTATCCACCCACCCCTCTGCTAACCACACCACAGTCCCATACACTATCTGGACCTGTATCTATCTGTCTGTGGATCGTAAAGTAATGTAGTTGGGAATCTATATACTGCAAACCACTAGCACAGCCATCTTCACTGTGTTCTGTCTCTAACCTAGACGGATGAGGAGTGGCTAGCACCGCAGCTAATCTGGTGTAGTGCTGGCACAGGGAAAACCCCACCTGCTGCTATATCGGAGCAGCTAGCTAGGGGAGCGCTAATTGCAGGAGAGTGATGGGGACCATAGCCGTCTTTACAGCCGCCTGTCTGCCAGTAACAACGTCAACACTCGCTTCAGCCTCTAATACATTTAGCTGGCATGTTCTCCTCTTGCACAATTGAGTAACGTTTTATTTTATTTTTTATTTTCAATTCATTTAGCTGCCACAAAATGAAACAATATCAGGAAACGAGATAATGAGAGAGAACTGATATTGAAACGTGCCTCTACTGAAATGTTATATATTTATGGCAACAGCAATAGTCCTACTACACTCACCACACACATAACATAAAACATAAACACAGGCCTGCTCACTGATAATCAATAAGACTTCAACATTGACCTGCTCACTGATAATCAATAAGACTTCAACACAGACCTGCTCACTGATAATCAATAAGACTTCAACACAGACCTGCTCACTGATAATCAATAAGACTTCAACACAAACCTGCTCACTGATAATCAATAAGACTTCAACACAGACCTGCTCACTGATAATCAATAAGACTTCAACACAGGCCTGCTCACTGATAATCAATAAGACTTCAACACAGACCTGCTCACTGATAATCAATAAGACTTCAACATTGACCTGCTCACTGATAATCAATAAGACTTCAACACAGACCTGCTCACTGATAATCAATAAGACTTCAACACAGACCTGCTCACTGATAATCAATAATACTTCAACACTGACCTGCTCACTGATAATCAATAAGACTTCAACACAGGCCTGCTCACTGATAATCAATAAGACTTCAACACAGGCCTGCTCACTGATAATCAATAAGACTTCAACACAGACCTGCTCACTGATAATCAATAAGACTTCAACACAGACCTGCTCACTGATAATCAATAAGACTTCAACATTGACCTGCTCACTGATAATCAATAAGATTTCAACACAGACCTGCTCACTAATAATCAATAAGACTTCAACACAGACCTGCTCACTGATAATCAATAAGACTTCAACACAGACCTGCTCACTAATAATCAATAAGACTTCAACACAGGCCTGCTCACTGATAATCAATAAGACTTCAACACAGACCTGCTCACTGATAATCAATAAGACTTCAACACAGACCTGCTCACTGATAATCAATAAGACTTCAACACAGACCTGCTCACTGATAATCAATAAGACTTCAACACAGGCCTGCTCACTGATAATCAATAAGACTTCAACACAGACCTTCTCACTGATAATCAATAAGACTTCAACACAGGCCTGCTCACTGATAATCAATAAGACTTCAACACAGGCCTGCTCACTGATAATCAATAAGACTTCAACACAGGCCTGCTCACTGATCATCAATAAGACTTCAACACAGACCTGCTCACTGATAATCAATAAGACTTCAACACAGGCCTGCTCACTGATAATCAATAAGACTTCAACACAGACCTGCTCACTGATAATCAATAAGACTTCAACACAGGCCTGCTCACTGATAATCAATAAGACTTCAACACAGACCTGCTCACTGATAATCAATAAGACTTCAACACAGACCTGCTCACTGTAACTTATTTTTTAACTTATTGTGTACATAATGTTGCTGCTACCGTCTCTTATGACCGAAAATAACTTCTGGACATCAGAACAGTGATTACTCACCGCGGACTGGAAGAAACCTTTTCCTTTATTAACGAGTCCGATGAGAAGGAGATCCTGCTTTCACTGGAACAGGCTGAGACCCAGGCAACCTTCTGAGAATCTGTAGGCGAGCGAGTAAACTCCCACTGCCATTCGTTCTTCTTGCTAACGTGCAATCATTGGAAAATTACATTTATGACCTACGATTAAGATTATCCTACCAGCGGGACATCAAAACTTTAGCATCATATGTTTCACCGTGTGATGTGGCTGAACGACGATACGCACAATATAGAACTATCGGGATTTTCCATGCACTGGTTGATCAGAGACGCTACATCTGGTAAGATGAGGGGTGGGGGTGTGTGTCTATTTGTCAATAACAGCTGGTGTGCAATGTCTAATATTACAGATGTCTTGAGGTATTGCTCGCCTGAGGTAGAGTACCTTATGATAAGCTGTAGACCAAACTATATACCAAGACAGTTCTCATCTATATTATTCGTAGCCATCTATTTACCATCACAGAATGAAGCTGGCACTAAGACCTCTCTCAACCAACTCTATAAGGCCGTAAGCAAAGAAGAAAATGCTCACCCAGAAGCGGCGCTCCTAGTGGCCGGGGACTTTAATGTAGGCAAACTTTAAATCAGTTTTACCAAATTTTACCAGCATGTCACATTTTTTATTTATTTTTTTTAACCTTTATTTAACCAGGCAAGTCAGTTAAGAACACATTCTTATTTTCAATGACAGTGGGTTAACTGCCTGTTCAGGGGAAGAACGACAGATTTGTACCTTGTCAGCTCAGGGGTTTGAACTCACAACCTTCCGGTTACTAGTCCAACGTTCTAACCACTAGGCTACGCTGCCGCCACATGAGCAACCAGAGAAAAAAAATCCTTGACCACCGTTACATCACACACAGAGATGCATACAAAGCTCTCCCCCGCCCTCCATTTGGCAAGTCTGACCATAATTATATCCTCCTGATTCCTGCTTACAAGCAAAAGCTAAAGCAGGAAGTACCAGTGACTCCCTCAATATGGAAGTGGTCAGATAACGCGGATGCTACGCTACAGGACTGTTTTGCAGCACAGACTGGAATATTTTCCGGGATTCATCCAATGGCGTTGAGGAGTACACCACTTCAGTCATCGGCTTCATCAATAAGTGCATTGACGTCGTCCCCACAGTGACTGTACGTTCTTATCCCAACCAGAAGCCATGGATTAAAGGCAACATCCGCATCGAGCTAAAGGCTAGAGCTGCCGCTTTCAAGGAGTGGGACACAAATACACCGGCTCTGACGCTCGTCAGATGTGGCAGGGCTTGAAAACTATTACGGGCTACAAAGGGAACAGACGCGAGCCAGACGCAAGCCTACCAGACGAGCTAAATGCCTTTTATGCTTGCTTCGAGGCAAGCAACACTGAAGCATGTACGAGAGTAGCCGACGTGAACAAAACCTTTAAACAGGTCAACATTAACCAAGCTGCTGGGCCAGACGGATTACCAGGACGTGTACTCAAAGCATGCACGGACCAACTGTCAAGCATCTTCACTGACATTTTCAACCTATCCCTGACCGAGTCTGTAATACCTACATGTTTGAAGCAGACCACCGTAGTCCCTGCGCCCAAGGAAGCGAAAGCAACCTGCCTAAATGTGGCATTCACGTCAGTAGCCAAGAAGTGCTTGGTTCACATCAACAGTAATAAGTCAATAAGACTTAAACACAGGCCTAACACGTTTTTAAAAAATTGAGAGATGAGTTTAAAGTTTTCTTTACTAACCATCATTTTCACTTGTCTGTCCCCTTGCAAGATGATGAGCTTCTCACACGACTGGCCTATCTGGGTGATGATTTTTCTCGGCTGAATGATCTGAATCTAGGATTACAGACACTCTCCGCAACTATATTCATTGTGCAGGACAAAATTGAGGCTATGATTAAGAAGTTGGAGCTCTTTTCTGTCTGCATTAACAAGGACAACACACAGGTCTTTCCATCATTGTATGATTTTTTTGTGTGCAAATGAACTCAAGCTTACGGACAATGTCAAATGTGATATAGCGAAGCATTTGAGTGAGTTGGGTGAGCAATTATGCAGGTACATTCCCGAAACGGATGACACAAACAACTGGATTCGTTATCCCTTTCATGCCCTGCCTCCATTACATTTACCTATATCTGAACAAGAGAGACTCATCGAAATTGCAACAAGCGGTTCTGTGAAAATGTAATTTAATCAGAAGCCACTGCCAGATTTCTGGATTGGGCTGCGCTCAGTGTATCCTGCCTTGGCAAATCACGCTGTTAAGACACTGATGCCCTTTGCAGCCACGTACCTATGTGAGAGTGGATTCTCGGCCCTCACCAGCTTGAAAACTAAATACAGGCACAGACTGTGCGGAAAATGATTTAAGACTGAGACTCTCTCCAATACAACACAACATTGCAGAGTTATGTGCATCCTTTCAATGACACCCTTCCCATTAACCTGCGGGAAGTTATTCACCATTTCCGATGAACAAATAAGGTTTTATATGTACGATGGTTAAATGAAGAGATTAAAAGACAGAGAGAGCGGGAACTGCATTGACTCCTCTCCCAGGCTTTGATAAATAATCAATCTCACAGCAATACAGCGTGTACATGTACACACACAGACACACACACACAGACACACACAGACACACACAGACACACAGACACAGACACACACACACACACACACACACACACACACACACACACACACACACACACACACACACACACACACACACACACACACACACACACACACACACACACACACACACACACACACACACACACACATACACTGTGCCCCCGTATGCCAGTTGGGTTGGCTTGCATGGTGTATAGAAATGTTTATCCTAATCACTCCATAATGACAGCGACTTATGTCCTTAGTATAGTTGATTTGTTTCCTGGGTTTTAAAAGTAGATTATTTCCATGGTACAGACTTAGCATAAGCCCTTCAGAAACCACAAGCACTGCACTTCAGCCCCGGTTTGGGATTTTAGCCAAACCTAATCAGATTAAAGCTCTGTTTTCTCCCCCCTCTCTTCTCTTCTTTTTCTTAAACAACATGCCACACTGGTCTCTCTCTCTCTCTCTCTCTCTCTCTCTCTCTCTCTCTCTCTCTCTCTCTCTCTCTCTCTCTCTCTCTCTCTCTCTCTCTCTCTCTCTCTCTCTCTCTCTCTGAGTCCTGCACCTGGCACGGGCCGGGAGAACTGGGCCATAAACAAATTGCTTTTAGTCCGGCCTGACAAGTCAGTGTGGAGGAAATAAAAGGTTGTTTGGCGCAGATGAATTCTCCTTCACAGGAGAGGCTGGGTTAGTGGCTGGCTGGCGTGGCGCGTGCATTCTCCCCCTCAGTGTTAGGGAGAACCGGGTGATTTGGGAAGTGAGACGAGCTGAGCCGTTTTAGACACAGCCTGGCTGCTCTCTGGTTGTTTTAGTGGACAAATGTTGTAATCAATACAAGTTAAATAAACTGTGGATAGGTCTAATAAACATCTATGGTTTTATGATTTGATTCAGCTCAATTCAGGTCAGTAAAGCTGTATTTATCAGACACAGGGTGATTGAGCTGGACCAAGCAGTCGGAACTCCAAACCTCGCACTGCTTTTACAGAGTCCTATAAAGTCCTCTTCACAACCTATATACTGTAACTGTTTACATCTTCATTTCTGCTCCAAACTGTAGTTAATGGCACAGGAAAGACCTGTGTTTCTGTACGGTGTAACACGGTGTATAGTGAAGCCCTGACTCCTAACCTGTGACGTGAACAATAGCAGATCAGGCTGAGTGATGGATCCACAGCCCTTTGTGTTACCAAACCACTCCTGAGAGGCCAGCACAGATGACAAACCCTGTGGTGATACATCACATTTACTTTGCACCCTAGGCCCTGGCTCCAAATGCAGGATTTATAGCAAAAATAGAAAGTATAAAATCCCCTTTTGCATTGAGAACCACAATGGACTAAAGTGGAAACTGTTGGGAGGGAGAAAAGCACCTCGGTTCAGAGCTTGGTGTCGCTGAGTTCGACAGGTGCAGCAAATCTCCTATTGATTTTTAACCCTGGAAATATAAGACTATGAATGGCAAGGAGCAGTGATATCCATGGATGTTGGTCTTGGTCTCTCTGCTTCTACATAATTTGTCATTCGTCGTAGAAAGCATGAACAAACCAATGCTCTGACAATCATGTGAAGATGTTTAGGGAATACACACACAGAGAGTTTACAGACGGGACACCAGATTGAAAAGATGCGCTGTGAATCTAATATAGAGAGAAATCCATTTCTATTGTAGATTGTATTAAAATCAAACATGGTGGTTGTTGTACTATACCATGGTATAACATGTACCATGGTACCATGACTTACCAGGTTAAAGCCATGTACCATGGTATCATGACTTACTGGGTTAGAGGCATGTACCATGGTGCCATGACTTACTGGGTTAAATCCATGTACCATGGTGCCATGACTTACTGGGTTAAAGGCATGTCCGTGGTACCATGACTTACTGGGTTAGAGGCATGTACCATGGTGCCATGACTTACTGGGTTAAAGCCATGTACCATGGTACCATGACTTACTGGGTTAAAGGCATGTCCGTGGTACCATGACTTACTGGGTTAAAGGCATGTACCATGGTACCATGACTTACTGGGTTAAAGGCATGTACCATGGTACCATGACTTACTGGGTTAAAGACATGTACCATGGTACCATGACTTACTGGGTTAAAGACATGTACCATGGTACCATGACTTACTGGGTTAAAGACATGTCCCATGGTACCATGACTTACTGGGTTAAAGCCATGTACTATGGTACCATAACTTACTGGGTTAACGGCATGTCCGCGGTACCATGACTTACTGGGTTAAAGGCATGTACCATGGTACCATACTGGGTTAAAGGCATGTACCATGGTATCATGACTTACTGGGTTAAAGTCATGTACCATGGTACCATGACTTACTGGGTTAAAGGCATGTACCATGGTACCATGACTTACTGGGTTAAAGACATGTACCATGGTACCATGACTTACTGGGTTAAAGGCATGTCCCATGGTACCATGACTTACTGGGTTAAAGACATGTACCATGGTACCATAACTTACTGGGTTAAAGGCATGTCCCATGGTACCATGACTTACTGGGTTAAAGCCATGTACTATGGTACCATAACTTACTGGGTTAACGGCATGTCCGCGGTACCATGACTTACTGGGTTAAAGGCATGTACCATGGTACCATGACTTACTGGGTTAAAGGCATGTACCATGGTACCATGACTTACTGGATTAAAGGCATGTACCATGGTACCATGACTTACTGGGTTAAAGACATGTACCATGGTACCATAACTTACTGGGTTAAAGGCATGTACCATGATACCATGACTTACTGGGTTAAAGCAGCTCCTTCACTGGCCTTAAAATAAATAAATAAAAGTTGATGTTTCTTTGCGAGACCATTTAGTGGATACATTTTCTGAGATATGAAAATAAGTGGAGAATGGAGAGAAAGTGTACACACACACACACACACACACACACACACACACACACACACACACACACACACACACACACACACACACACACACACACACACACACACACACACACACACACACACACACACACACCTGTCAGAAGGAGTCTCTAATGGGAGACTAAATGGAGGGCTGGCTGGTTGAATTCCATGCTGTGGACTCTCTAAGTATCACACTGCAGACAGTCAAGCATTCACCCAGCTGACAGGCAGGCCCAGGGCTCAAACCTTCAAGGTCTTCTCTCTGTCCCCCATGACAGTCCCTTCGCACCGTAATGACTTATACTGCCATTAAGGACAGGGAGAGAATGCAGGGGATGCAGAGAGCAGGCAGCATGTGGACAGGGATGTGTGTGTGTGTGTGTGTGTGTGTGTGTGTGTGTGTGTGTGTGTGTGTGTGTGTGTGTGTGTGTGTGTGTGTGTGTGTGTGTGTGTGTGTGTGTGTGTGTGTGTGTGTGTGTGTGTGTGTGTGTGTGTGTGTGTGTGTGTGTGCGCGCGCGTGCGCGTGCGCGTGTGCGTGTACGTGTGCGTGTGTGTGTGTGCGTGTCTGTACACTACTAGCTTTCTCTCCGGTTCAACAATGAGACTTTTTTCCATCAGTGTTCAGAGCTCGGGGAATGGCGTCTTTATGGCGTCTTCTAGGACGAGGAGGCCTTGTTTTAAAGACACAGTCTCAAAGCCCTGAATCTCTCAGAGGGAGAGGGGGACATAAAGGCTGATGCACTGATGTTAAGTCACAGCTCCATTCAGTTGGCTTGCAGCAATACTATAAAAGAAGAGTTGTAAAAGAAGAGCATTCAGTTGGGAAGGGTCTATTCAAAGGACAGAAACATTGCTATTTTACTTGCTCACCCAAACTGAAAACTGTATTCTGAACATTTTAATTTCGAAAAAAGGAAGGAAAAAAAACTCTCTTTGACCTTATGCCATAAATGTTAATGTTAGGCAGGGTTAAAGTTGGACATGTGTCTGTGTGGTCAACGTCCAGTCCTAATGATCCAATCCAATCACAGCTTTGTATATCTGCTGAAGGACCTTACTTACCATCACTAACATATAAACCACGCCACACGGCAAGAGGTGATGAAGGATTGTCCCAAAGGGATTTGATAATGTGCCCTATCAGACCTCCACACGCCACCGATATCTGTATGACAAAGTAAGCCTTCTCCGTTTTCTACTGCACGCATGTTCCTGAGTGTGAGAGAAGAGGGGGGTGACAAGGAGGGGTGAAGTGGTTGAGGACCCCGGGTCAGAGAGGAGGGGGTCCAGCTGGTCGCTATATCTCAAAATGGACTGATTTCAGAACTGTGTCATTACATTGGACGTGTGGCTATTGTTCTGGGACGGTATTAAAACACATGGCTTTCTGTCACTCTCATTCCCTGCTGATTGACCTTATTAGTTATTAAGGTAAATACATAAAACATTACCTTTACGACCATAACAGAAATGTGTGCATTTGAACCGCAACAGTCAACCATTTATATATTTTTTATTTCACCTTTATTTAACCAGGTAGGCCAGTTGAGAACAAGTTCTCATTTACAACTGTGACCTGGCCAAGATAAAGCAAAGCAGTGCGACAAAACCAACAGCACAGAGTTACACATGGAGTAAACAAACGTACAGTCAATAACACAATAGAAAATCTGTACACAGTGTGCGCAAATGAGGTAAGGAGGTAAGGCAATAAAGGCTATAGTGGTGAAGTAATTACAATTTAGCAATTTAACACTGGAGTGATAGATGTGCAGATGAGGATGTGCAAGTAGAAATACTGGGGTGCAAAAGAGCAGAAAAAAAACCCCCAAAAAACAAATATGGGGATGAGGTAGTTGGTTGGATGGATGGGCTATTTACAGATGGGCTGTGTACAGCTGCAGTGATCGGTAAGCTGCTCCGACAGCCGATGCTTAAAGTTAGCGAGGGAGCTATAAGTCTCCAACTTCAGTGATTTTTGCAATTCGTTTGAGTTGTGTTTAAATGCAGTAGCCCTATCCATACATAAAATGCATTATGTAGTATATCATAATACAATACCAAGCAAATATTCAACAATTGTTTCTAATGGAACAACATATTTTCAGTCAATAGGAACGAAAAAAAATGTATGACCAAAGAAAATCACACTGGGTGGGAATGAGAGAAAATAAGTCATGAAAGAGCAGCACGGTGATGGAGAGAAAGAGAAGGTAAGATGGAGAGAGTGGGAGCATTGATAGTCAGTAACTGAAGACCAGTCACTGCTGAGCTGCAGGGTCTAGGGATGAAATCTATTCCGTTTTCTCTCCTTTATCCTGGGACTGACAGCTATTGGCGAGTCCCTGGTCTGACAGGCCTAACCGATGGCCGTCACCATGTCCAACCTCTCTCAGAGCAGATCCTTCACCAAGACACACACACACAAACAAGCAAATAAACACACTCGGCTTTCACTTGCTCACTTAAGCAGCACGACAGTTGACCCGTGACATAATTTAGAAAGAAATAACATACACCTCTCCGTCAACACAGTGAGCTGAATATACATCATCATCATTTCACCCTGGGGTTGTGAGTTTTAAATCTGCTTCAAAATGTTTCATCTATGGAAAAATGTACAGAATCTGCTATAATAACAATTGTTTATTTAGCATTTTTCCTCTTACTGTGCAATACCAGAGGAATAGTGGAACTAGCGTTACTTTTTTTACCAATTAAAAGTGTTACACTCACTGAAATAACAGCAGTGTAGCATTTATTTAAAGACTCTGTAGTGCCATTCTGTCTCCCAAATGAGAACCTATGAAGTAGCAGAACATCGTAGAACAGCCCTGGTCTGATGCAGTGGGGATAAAAGTGGATACATTTAAACCACCCAACAATGCTGTCTCTGATCTTTGTGCCTCCCTATTTGTTCTCATGTGGTAGCCTGGAATATAGAAAAGCAGATTATACATGTATTCCACTCCTTAAAATTGCAGTTATTTTAATTCCACATTTGTACTGGAAATGCAATGGAAGCAGATTACCAAAAACATCTAAACATCAAACAAATCATCTACCTATCAGAACAACTGAATGAGGATGCAGTGACATGTCAGCACCTGGACAATTGTAGTAAATTAATTATAATATTTTTTTACTGTAAAATCAGGTTCTGTCTAAAATAATTACGAGGTTCACAGCACCCAAACATTCACAGCACCCAATTAATTATTTAGTGTGCTTCCAAGGAAGTGTTTATATATGTGTGTGTGTGTGTGTGTGTGTGTGTGTGTGTGTGTGTGTGTGTGTGTGTGTGTGTGTGTGTGTGTGTGTGTGTGTGTGTGTGTGTGTGTGTGTGTGTGTGTGTGTGTGTGTGTGTGTGTGTGTGTTGTGTGTGTGTGTGTGTGTGTGTGTGTGTCTTTTGTTGAATCGAACAGCTACTGCAGTATTTAGAGTACCTGCAGGAACAGCAGCACTGGCTCTCCTCCCCTCTCTCTCTCTCTCTCTCTCTCTCTCTCTCTCTCTCTCTCTCTCTCTCTCTCTCTCTATATATATATATATATATATATATATATATATATATATATCTATCTCTGTGCTCATGGTCTGTCCTCTCTCTCTCCCTCTCTCTGTGCTCATGGTCTGTCCTTTCTCTCTCTCCCTCTCTCTGTGCTCATGGTCTGTCCTTTCTCTCTCTCTCTCTCTCTCTCTCTCTCTCTCTCTCTCTCTCTCTCTCTCTCTCTCTCTCTCTCTCTCTCTCTGCGTATCTGACCCTGTGACTCCTCTCAATGACAATGTGTCCTCCTTCTGCACAGACAAGCTGAGGCCCAGCTCACATAATGACACAGAGAGAACCCATCTGCCTTTCAACCAGCCCGGCAGCACGGGGTTGACTCGTGTGTGTGTGCGTGCGTGCAGGCATTCGTGCATGCATGTGTGTGTGTCCCATCTGCCCTTTCAGCCAGGGAAGCAGTGTGAAGCTGACCTTTGACCCCTGGGATTATGTGCTGCTGAGCAGGGTGATGAGATTGACCTGGGTGTGCCTCTCTCTCTCTGTGTGTCTGTGTGTGTTTGTTCAAAACAACCCACATCCCGAACAGGGATCACTGAGAACCTACAATAAAATGTCCTCTCCTATTTCAATAATAGAACACACAAAATCAATACATTTTCCATCAAAATAGGTATTATTAAACGTTGCCCAATTTGAAACTCTTCTTCATATGGTTAATTGATTTTGAGGGTAAGGTTAGATCTGTGCAGTTTGGTCTGGTGTGTGCCTGTGTTGTGCCTGTATGTCTGTAGTCTTTACATTGTATAAATGCCACCTGAAAGGTGTGGCCTAATGCAGATCTGAAGACAATCAGACATCCTGAGCTCTGTCACAACCAATCACTGCAAGCCAACCGGATCGTCTTGGCAACTCCTTCCACATTCTATACAGGTAAACCGGCACCTCCTCCAATCAGTACTCTACACTGCATTTTTTAGCTCCAGCTACACGAGGCCCGGCGTCAGTGATTGGTGGAGAGCATGCAGCGTGATCAACGGGTTTAATCTGCGTTGGTAATCCCAGATTAGGCTTCTGAGGGATTAAGACATGCTGATGCACAGGTTTGCAGCCTACTACCATACCTAGTCACATCCAATCCCAAACCTCTCAATCTCTCCATCTGACGCCATACATTCACAAAGTTTCAATTTGCATTCGCACTGTGTGTTTCATTGAAACTCCAAATGGAAATGCATTGTGCTTGTGTCAGTGGTGCCTGAAATGAGATATCTTGTCTGAGGTGCTGTCACGTACCAATCAGACCATGTCTGCTTTGTGGAGGGAGATGTTTTGTTCATATTCTGGTCTGAAAGCACAAGTCGACTGAATGAATGACTGAGATTGATTGTGTGTGTGTGTGTGTGTGTGTGTGTGTGTGTGTGTGTGTGTGTGTGTGTGTGTGTGTGTGTGTGTGTGTGTGTGTGTGTGTGTGTGTGTGTGTGTGTGTGTGTGTGTGTGTGTGTGTGAGCGCGTGCGTGCGTGCGCGTGTTTGTGTGTGTGTGTGCGAGTGTTTGCGTGTGTGCGTGTGTGTGTGTGTGTGTGTTTGTACAGTATGCATGCAAACTTGTGTGTGTGTTTTGTTGCAGTCTCCCATTGAACACAGTGGGTTAGTGGAAATGAATGTTTCTGTCTGTCTTCACTGTCCTCGTGAGCAGACGTGACGGTGCAGGAGAGAGGTAAACAAACGATGGGATAACATGGGGCAGGAGAGAGGTAAACAAACGATGGGATAACATGGGGCAGGAGAGAGGTAAACAAACGATGGGATAACACGGGGCAGGAGAGAGATACACAAATGATGGGATAACCCGGGGCAGGAGAGAGGTAAACAAACGATGGGATAACATGGGGCAGGAGAGAGGTAAACAAACGATGAGATAACATGGGGCAGGAGAGAGGTAAACAAACGATGGGATAACATGGGGCAGGAGAGAGGTAAACAAACGATGGGATAACATGGGGCAGGAGAGAGGTAAACAAACGATGGGATAACCCGGGGCAGGAGAGAGGTAAACAAATGATGGGATAACACGAGGCAGGAGAGAGGTAAACAAACGATGGGATAACATGGGGCAGGAGAGAGGTAAACAAACAATGGGATAACACGAGGCAGGAGAGAGAGGTAAACAAACGATGGGATAACATGGGGCAGGAGATAGGTAAACAAACGATGGGATAACATGGGGCAGGAGAGAGGTAAACAAATGATGGGATAACATGGGGCAGGAGAGAGGTAAACAAACGATGATGGGGCAGGGATAACATGGGGGGCAGGAGAGAGGTAAACAAATGATGGGATAACATGGGGCAGGAGAGAGGTAAACAAACGATGGGATAACATGGGGCAGGAGAGAGGTAAACAAATGATGGGATATCATGGGGCAGGATAGAGGTAAACAAACGATGGGATATCATGGGGCAGGAGAGAGGTAAACAAATGATGGGATATCATGGGGCAGGAGAGAGGTAAACAAACGATGGGATATCATGGGGCAGGATAGAGGTAAACAAACGATGGGATATCATGGGGCAGGAGAGAGGTAAACAAATGATGGGATATCATGGGGCAGGAGAGAGGTAAACAAACGATGGGATATCATGGGGCAGGATAGAGGTAAACAAACGATGGGATAACAAGGGGCAGGAGAGAGGTAAACAAACGATAGGATAACACGAGGCAGGAGAGAGGTAAACAAACGATGGGATAACATGGGGCAGGAGAGAGGTAAACAAACAATGGGATAACACGAGGCAGGAGAGAGAGGTAAACAAACGATGGGATAACATGGGGCAGGAGATAGGTAAACAAACGATGGGATAACATGGGGCAGGAGAGAGGTAAACAAATGATGGGATAACCCGGGGCAGGAGAGAGGTAAACAAACGATGGGATAACATGGGGCAGGACAGAGGTAAACAAACGATGGGATAACCCGGGCAGGAGAGAGGTAAACAAATGATGGGATAACATGGGGCAGGAGAGAGGTAAACAAACGATGGGATAACATGGGGCAGGAGAGAGGTAAACAAATGATGGGATAACATGGGGCAGGAGAGAGGTAAACAAACGATGGGATAACATGGGGCAGGAGAGAGGTAAACAAACAATGGGATAACACGAGGCAGGAGAGAGGTAAACAAACAATGGGATAACACGAGGCAGGAGAGAGGTAAACAAACGATGGGATAACATGGGGCAGGACAGAGGTAAACAAACGATGGGATAACCCGGGGCAGGAGAGAGATAAACAAACAATGGGATAACATGGGGCAGGAGAGAGGTAAACAAACGATGGGATAACATGGGGCAGGAGAGAGGTAAACAAATGATGGGATAACATGGGGCAGGAGAGAGGTAAACAAATGATGGGATAACATGGGGCAGGAGAGAGGTAAACAAATGATGGGATAACACGGGGCAGGAGAGAGGTAAACAAACGATGGGATAACATGGGGCAGGAGAGAGGTAAACAAACTATGGTATAACACGAGGCAGGAGAGAGGTAAACAAACGATGGGATAACATGGGGCAGGAGAGAGGTAAACAAACGATGGGATAACATGGGGCAGGAGAGAGGTAAACAAACGATGGGATAACATGGGGCAGGAGAGAGGTAAACAAACGATGGGATAACATGGGGCAGGAGAGAGGTAAACAAACGATGGGATAACACACTTCATAGAGTGGAAAGAAGAAGAAAACACAGAAAATGTTTTAGGTAAAATTAACACAAACACGGACACAATCCCAGGTCATAACTGTTCTCTTGTTTTTCATGCCGTTCTACGTCTGTGTCGGCAAGATGTACATTTCACACATTAGCAAAAGTTGTTATATTGTAATGCATACTTTTAACCCGAAACATGAGCAAGCATGAGTAAGCATGTTGTACTCGGCGCATGTGACAAATTAAATTGAATTTGAAACCAACAAATTCCCTCAAAGCAGTTGAAAAGCTATGGTATGATAAGACTCTCTCCCTGTAGAGGTTATAAGGTTTCCATCCAGGATTCCACTTTAAATTACATTCTGTTTATAAAGGCTTCATGAATCCTTCATAATGCCTTCTTAAGCACTAAATACATGTAATCTACAAATCATCTATAACCATATGTCAGGCTATATAAAAGGTCCATAAATGTGGCATAACTGTGTGACAATCGCCAATGTCAAATGTGACATAATCCACTATGTTGAATATGATATAAACATGTGCTTTATAAAGGGTGAAGTGTTGAGCTGAAGGATCGCACACACTCTAAAGTGATGTCCTTTTAGCCATGTTACACCTACTGTGCGGAAGGTCTGGTGGACCAACATATCAAACTTGGCCTTCATTAGTTAGAGTTAAATTGATAAAGATAAATTGTGGAAATGGGAAGGTTTATCAATAATTATGACTTTCTGACTGTATTAAGTAGTGACAATAGCAAATACTTTACGCAGTAAGTTCCTCCTGTAAAATTCTATGGTCACTCCCACTAAGGCAAACTTTGAATGGTTGATATCCCAGGATTATACTGTATGTGTTGTGTGTGCAATAGCCTGGGGGACGATTTTACACCAAGAAACACTTACTGTACCTTGATGAAAGCCCCCAACCTAAAGACATTGAAATAGTCTTTCTTCTGGAACCAAGTTCCCAAGGACACACACATTCACACAACAAAAACAAGCTGTACCGTGGGGTGCTAGACCCAGTGACACATTCACCCACTCCCCTGCTGAAAGGTCAGCCACAAAATGTTGGCACCATTGTAACAGGTTGTCTCCAGCATGGGAACAGAAGACTGGTGCTGTGGTCTCAGGTTGGACTGCTCCAAATCATCTTGGTTCTGACACACACACACACATACACACACACACACACACACACACACACACACACACACACACACACACACACACACCACCCTCCCACACACACACACACACGCACGCACACACACACGCACGCACGCACACACCCGCAGACACACACGCACACACGCACACACACACACACACACACACACACACACACACACACACACACACACACACACACACACACCCCTCCCACACACACACACACGCACGCACACACACACGCACGCACGCACGCACACACGCAGACACGCACACACACACACACACACACACACACACACACACACACACACACACACACACACACACACACACACACACACACACACACACACACACACACACACGCACGCACACGCACGCACGCACGCACACACAGACACGCAGACACGCACACACACACACACACACACACACACACACACACACACACACACACACACACACACACACACACACACACACACACACACACCCACCCACACACACACCCACACACACACACGCACACACACACACACACACACACACACACACACACACACACACACACACACACACACACACACACACACGCACGCACGCGCGCGCACACACACACACACACACACACACACACACACACACACACACACACACACACACACACACACACACACACACACACACACACACACACACACACACACACACACACACACACACACACACACACACACACACACACACACACATACACACACACACACACACACACAAATGCAAGTGTTGCTGGTCTATAAAACCATTTAAATAACTGTCACACCCTACAGTAAACCGTGGGTCATGAGAGAACCTTCATAAATCAGCAGAACGCAAATGACCTTTATTGACACTTTATGTAGTCTTGTAATACTTAGTTTGAAGTGAGGCACCTTCGGTCATTCATAACACATTCATAAAGACTGTATATCCCATGACGCTGTACTTACTATAAAGTCAGACACCTTTGGTCATTCATAACACACACTTAAAGGCTTAATGATGTAAACCCAATGCATTAACACCTAGGAAATGATCACTAATAGCTAAAACAAATAAACATTAAAGATGTGTTTAAACCACACATTTCCTTTTATTTGTACTTTTTTTTTACAATAAAAATGCATGAAGTATCATGCATCTCTCTCTTCCTGCTGGAGGTATTGCATGCTGGTTCCAACCTTAAAAGTAACAACAAAGAAAGTTAGCAGGTTTGTTCGCAAATGCCTTCGTCACACCTTCTGGATAAGGGCATTTCTGTGCTGCGCCAGAAACTCTAAATAGGAAGATGGGAAACTCCATTCAATTCCTATTATTATATTTGTCTTTCCTTTACAAATCTCATGATGTGACTATGAGATGTGACTGTATTCAGTGGGATTTGTATTTAGCTGAGCCTGCTAGCAATTGCTTTGAAGTCCCCATAGTTATTTGAAATATTGCTTGTAACTCAACACTTAACTACTACAAACAAATGTAAATGACAATAAATTAAGGTTAACTTGCTCTTTTGTTTTGTTGTCCAGGGCATTGATTTGTGAACTCATCACATGATCAGCTTCTCGTCAGCAACACAAAAAAATGCTTCCAAGTCACGAAATGTTGGACATGTTCTAACTAAAAGTCCCCTACGTAATAGTAGAAAAGTGTCAATAACCATTCATGATATATGAAAACGATTGTCTAAACATTAACAATGATTCATATTTGTTCATATTTAGGTGATATTTCAATTACATTTGGATTTTAAAACATGTTCCAAGGTCCAATAAATGCCCCCTATGCAAATCCCTGCATATGGAATCCCTATTGGTTTAGAGAAAAAACTGTGTGTCACGCCTTGGTCTTAGTATTTTGTGTTTTCTTTAATTATTTGTTCAGGCCAGGGTGTGACATGGGTTTATTGTGTTGTCGTATTGTTTTTTTTGTAGGCATTGGGATTGTGGCTGATTAGGGGTGTGTCTAGTATAGGCTTGGCTGCCTGAGGCGGTTCTCAATCAGAGTCAGGTGATTCTCGTTGTCTCTGATTGGGAATCATATTTAGGTAGCCTGGGTTTCACTGTGTATTTTGTGGGTGATTGTTCCTGTCTCTGTGTAGTTTCACCAGATAGGCTGTGATAGGTTTTCTCGTTCCGTTTGTTGTTTTGTATTTATTTAGTTATTTCATGTATCGCTATATTCTTCATTAAAGAACATGATTAACCACCACGCTGCATTTTGGTCCGACTCTCCTTCAACAGACGAACGCCTTTACATTGTGCCACAGTAAAAGTGTTCATGAAGGCCTTATGAAGCCTTTAGAAGCTGCATGTCATTTAAATTGAGACCCCATCCAGATTTTCTCTTTTCTAATGTGTTTTTCTGATTCTAAACAAACTCCCCTAGAGTAGTTGGAAAGCAACAGCATATCCTGACTTCTAACCACAGGCGTACACCTCTGTCCTCCTCGTGTGTAAGGCCCATCTGATTTATGAGTGGCTGACATCACAAACGACACAGGCCTGTTGACTGACAGGATCTAAGATGCATGAACCCCCGACGCCAGGGAGGGAGAGAGAGAGAGAGGGAGAGAGAGATAATGAGAGAAGGAGAGAGGGAGAAGGAGAGAGGGAGAGGGAGAGAAAGATAATGAGAGAGGGAGAGAGGGAGAAGGAGAGGGTGGTGGGGAGAGAGGTGAGACAAAATAACAATCCAAACACTCTTCATTACAATAATTCATATATCACTGTGGTGATGCCTAAATGAGGAGCTCAGAGTCAACACGAGCGCAAATAATTAAATTTAAATATTAATGATGAAATGTCCTCAGTATCCTAGCGGCTCATGATCAATCTGGGGCTAATGAGTCGTTTATATCCGTCCAATCCCAACGCTTCATTTGCCTCCGCGCTGCCGGGGCGACACGTGCTTAGAGGTCATTGATAAAGTGTGACTAAATGTTCAAATCATCTCCTAAACAAAAGCAATCTTTCCTTAATGGAGGATTGGAGGGACGAGGAACGAGGGAAGACAGGGGTCGAGGAGGACGTGTACAGGGACACAGAGGTGGTGAGGGTTGTAATGTATGAACATTAAAGGTTCTCTTTAGTTTTAGTTTTCATTGTGTGAAACATTGTGTGAAACATAATAATACACTAAAGAAAATCACTGGGATTCTCTAGGATTTATATGTTGTACCTTTTCCATATTTCCTCTATCTCATTTCAAAAGGCATGTGCAGCACTTGCATCATCAAGAAGGAAAAACTGTTATCAGTCATTGTAGTGGATCAATCGATCGATCAAAACTAGGACTTTGTTTCTCTCATTGGCAGATCACGCTTGGCCTCCCTGCTGACTCAGTCACTCCACTGTGTGTGCGTGTGCACGTGTGTGCGCACGTGTGTGTCTGTGTGTGTGGATGACGTGATGCCTGTTTGCATTGGGCAGCTGCAGGAACAGCAGCACTGGCTCTCCTCCCCTCTCTCTCTCTCTCTCTCTCTCTCTCTCTCTCTCTCTCTCTCTCTCTCTCTCTCTCTATCTCTCTCTCTCTCTCTCTCTGTGCTCATGGTCTGTCTCTCTCTCTCCCTCTCTCTGTGCTCATGGTCTGTCCTTTCTCTCTCTCTCTCTCTCTCTCTCTCTCTCTCTCTCTCTCTCTCTCTCTCTCTCTCTCTCTCTCTCTCTCTCTCTCTCTCCCCCTCTCTATCTCTTTCCTCTCGTGTTGAGGCTGATTACTCCTGACCTGCTCAATCCAGTGCTGCTACATCCAATCAGCCTAATCGCTCAAACTCCTGTCTCCCCCCTCCTGCACGCTAATGGGCTTTCCCTGCACCGGTGACTTAGCACTTAAGAGCTAGGGGGTCACAACTACTTGAGGAAGAGGGGGGAGTAAAGCCCAGTTTAAACCATTTACCCACTTAGTGAGCTGACGTTGCTGTCCTCCAATAGAACAAGAAGTGTGTCGGATGTCTGTTGGTATTTAACGCTAAATAACTTGTGCCATTGATGATCCTTGTTGTTTGTATTCACTCACATGAGCCGAGAATAGGCAAGTTGGCTGTGCCGGGTGGTGGGCAACTATGGCTTTGTTTGAATATGTATCACCTCCCAAGGGGCTAGCAAGTGAATGAATATTCACACTTAATCTATAGCCCACGGCTGCTCTGCAATATTCATGAGCTGTTGTTGGCGTGCGGCACATATCAAGCTTTGTCACCGCAAATCATTATTTCATTAATTCACTCACTGTCCGCCAAGTGAGCAGTGCACCTATTTTTCCTCGTCTCATAGAGAATCATTGAATTGAATGTGACTATACTCATAAGTATCACATAGTTTTTAGCCAAGTTAGAGAGAGTCAGATAGAGCGCTACTGCGAAGAGAGATTCATGCGCTGCTGCTTGCAATTACATCACAGTAAGAATTTGGGAACACTGATTCCCCCTCTCAAGTTCACTGTTTAAGTATCTGATTATATCAGCAAGAAATCAACCACTCACCAGGAAGGAGAGCTGACTGGGAGAATAGTAATGTGATGTCTCTTCACCCACCTTCTGGATTGAAGTAACTCAACCACATACATTTCACACAATATACACACACCTTATCGGTAATTGAATTAACTACTACCTCTGAATACAACGCAGGCAGGGGAATACTATTAGAGCTCTATTCAGGCCTCTATTGTCCAACATGGAGGAGAGGACTGCTAAAAGGCTTCTCTGTGGATGAGAGAGAGAGAGAGAGAGAGAGAGAGAGAGAGAGAGAGAGAGAGAGAGAGAGAGAGAAATATAGAGAGAAATATATATATAGAGAGAGAAGCCTTGTGCTATTGCGAGAGACCACCATGCAGAAGACAGGCTATGTGCACACTGCCCACAAAATGAAGTGGTACCTGAGCTGCACTTCCTAACCTCCTTCCAAATGTATGACCATATTAGAGACACATATTTCCCTTAGATTACACAGACCCACAAAGAATTTGAAAAAGTCCTATATAAATGGTAGATTATTGGACACTCAACAAGAAGGTCTGATTTCATTATTACTGAAACAGAATCCAAGTGGTGTATATAAAGATTCCAGTCCATTTTTTAAAATCCAGTCCATTTAAAAACGTACACTTCAGTGTTGTGAACCAGGCCTGGTTTTCATAGCTGACTTTGTAAAGGCTTTTGATAAAGTATGTTTATATATAAACATAAACATATATAAACATATAGTTTATATATAATTGCCTGGAATATTTCAATTTTGGAGAATATAGTAAACCTAGGTGTAAAATAGTCAATAATGGCTACATCACATAACGTTTCAAACTGTCTTGAGGAGTAAAACAAGGTTGTCTACTATCAGCATATCTATTTATTATTGCCATTGAAATGTTAGCTGTTAAAATCAGTTCAAACAATAATATTAAGGGATTAGAAATACGTGGCTTAAAAGAAAAGGTGTCATTGTACGCTGATGATTCATGTTTCCTTTTAATACCACAATTAGAATCCCCCAACAGCCCCAACAGCCCCAACAGCCCCAACAGCCTCATAGAGGATCTAGATACTTTTTCTAACCTCTCTGGATTGCAACTAAATGATGATACGTACGTATTAGATCACTAAAAAATACAACTTCTCCATTACCATGTACTTTACCAATAAAATGATCTGACGGTGATGTGGACATACTCGGTATACACATCCTGAAAGATAGAAATGATCTCACTCCATTCAATTTTTATAGAAATGTAGCAAAAAATATATAAGATCTTGCTACCATGGAAAGGAAAATACCTGTCTATTTGTGGAAAAATCAATAATTTTCCCCCCTTATTCAGAATACAACTGCTCACTTTCAGTTATTTGAAAATGAAATAATCTCCAAAATATTGTTATTTTTTAAACATATATACTATTTGATTAAAATAAAACACGTTATTTTTCGATATTTTTTTATAGAGAAGGTATAATCTTTGTAAGTGATATCATAAATAGGACTGGTGGAGTTATGTCACACATGCAGCTAACACAGACATGTCTGCTCTACCCAAAATTACCCCAAATTACCCAAAATTACAATCAACTAATTGCAGCATTGTGGAAGGGGGGAAAAGTAAGTAACTTATCTGTCGGTCCCTGCATTAAAGACCAAAGCTAGTTGAAGAAAATTGTGATAAATAAAAATATATACCAGTTTCATTTAAGGACCAAAAAATTGCCAGCTGTGCCATATAAATTGCAAAATAGTTGGGAAGAGATTTCCGATGTACCGATTCCATGGCACATGGTTTATAAATTGACACGCAAAACGACACCGGCTTCAAAACTTTGAATTTTTCAATGTAAATTATTACACAAAATTCTTGCAACCAATAGAATGTTATATATATATATATATATATATATATATATATATATATATATATATATATATATATATATATATATATATATGGGGGTTACAACCATCCCAGCTATGCAGATTTTGCTGCGAGGAGGCAGAGTCACTAGATAAATGATTTTGGTACTGTCCAAGTTGGAAGTTTACATGCTGTTACGACAAATGAGTGAGGAGGTGTGGAGTCAGGCGCAGAGAGCAAAAGATGTGGGAAAAAACACGCTTTAATGTCCCGGAAAAATAACATGAACAAAAGTGATCAGAAATATAAACGGACAGCGTGAAACCCAAAATACAAACAAAATACACTTTATTTTAAGAATGTGAAATGTCAGAATAATAGTAGAGAGAATGATTTATTTCAGCTTTTATTGCTTACATCACATTCCCAGTGGGTCAGAAGTTTACATACACTCAAATAGTACTTGGTAGCATTGCCTTTAAATTGTTTAACTTGGATCAAACGTTTTAGGTAGCCTTCCACAATCTTTCCCACAATCAGTTGGGTGAATTTTGGCCCGTTCCTCCTGACAGAGCAGGTGTAACTGAGTCAGGTTTGTAGGCCTCCTTGCTCACACGCGCTTTTCCAGCTCTGCCCACAAATTTTCTATAGTATTGAGGTCAGGGCTTTGTGATGGCCACTCCAATATCTTGACTTTGTTGTCCTTTAACCATTTTGCCACAACTTTGGAAGTATGCTTCAGGTCATTGTCCATTTGGAAGACCCAATTGCGACCAAGCTTTAACTTCCTGACAGATGTCTTGAGTTGTTGCTTCAATATATCCACAAAATGATGCCATCTATTTTGTGAAGCACACCAATCTCTCCTGAAGCAAAGCAACCCCACAACATGATGCTGCCACCCCTTTTCCCTCCAAACATAACAATGGTCATTATGGTCAAACATGTATTTTTTTGTTTCATAAGACCAGAGACCAGACCAGATTTTCTCATGATGTCAAGCAAAGAGGTACTGAGTTTAAAGGTAGGCCTTGAAATACATCCACAGGTACACCTCCATTTGACTCAAATTATTTCAATTAGCCTATCAGAAGCTTCTGAAGCCGTGACATCATTTTTTGGAGTTCTCCATGCTGTTTAAAGGTACAGTCAACTTTACGTCAAGTTTACATACACAGTCAACTTAGTGTATGCAAACTTCTGACCCACTGGAATTGTGATACCGTGATCTGTAATCTGTAAATAATTGTTGGAAAAAATACTTGTGTCATGCACAAAGTAGATGTCCTTACCGAACTTGCCAAAACTATAGTTTGTTAACAAGAAATTTGTGGAGTGGTTGAAAAACGTGTTTTAATGACTCCAACCCAAGTGTATGTAAATTTCCGACTTCAACTGTATGTTCAGAACTTTTGTGAAATTGCACAGTTACAAATGTATGGCTAATAGAAATCACACTGGATGGACATGAGAAATATAGGAGGGCCAGGACAAAAAAATTAACAAAACATTACTATGGTTAAATAGATTGTGTCTGTAAAATGTGTATAATAAGTATAAACTGGAAGTAGAAGCCTAAGTGTTATTTTTAATTAGTTTACTCCAAATGGGGGAAGGGTGGTAGGTTTTGTGGGGAATAATAAAGGAAGGTATATTCTAAAAATATGTGTATATGTGTATATGTATATATGTATGTATATGTATGTGTATACATATGCATGTTTATATATGTATACAGTATATCTTGGTATGTACACGTGTGTTTGTACAGTATGTATGTATACATATAGATATATTTACCCCAAAACTATATGGGGGACTGGAAAGGATGCAGACAATTACATTGATGGAAACAACAATCTACCTGCAATATTAAAGCTGATCCTTCCTCTAAAAATACCTTAATTAAGAAAAAAAGAAAAAAAGAAAAATAATTTGAAAACTAATCCAATTTTGATAAACTCCTATATCTGTTAGGTGAAATATCACAGTGTGCCATGACAGCAGCAAGCTTTGTGACCTATTGCTACAAGAAAAGGGTAACCAGTGAAGCACAAACACCATTGTAAATACAAACTATATTTATCTGTCTATTTATTTTCCCTTTTGTGCATAGCCATAATAACGTACATAGCCATAATATAACATTTGAAATGTCTCTTTTCTTCTGAAGCTTTTGTGAGTGTATTTTTTTACTGTTAATACTTAATTGTTTATTTCACTTTTGTTTATTATCTATTTCACTTTCTTTGGCAATGTTAACATGTTTCCCATGTCAATACTGCCCTTGAATTGAACTGAGAGAGAGAGTGAGGTGACAGTTTAAAAGCCTAGCTCGCCTCTCAAGGAAATGGGCCTATCAACACAATTGCCCCACCAAGTCTAATTGCATTAGTAATGCACAATACTTTCATACCAAATCACAATGGAACCCAAATATGGGAGCTTTGAGTCAATGTTTTGAGAGCATTTCATCTTTATAGGGAAAGATTGGAGGGACGTTGGATATTCTCTCTCACAACAAAATTAAATATATACTCCCATGTGACTCTTGGCTTTGTGAAGTGTTTTCCAAAATGACTTGAAGAACAGACCATGACAAAAGGCCGCAATACGACAAATGAAATAAAAACCTATTATGATTGAGAACACACTTCATAATAATCTCTACTTGAAGAGAAACTCATTTTTAAGATAAAAATGTAGCAACACTGTAGTTTCATCTCACTATTTCACTCTCTGTGGATAATTGGTTACACTTTCAAAAAAACAATTTCAAAAAGACTTTGTGCTTCAATAAACAACACAATACACATGCAAATACGAATAACGTTTAATTACTACAAAATCCTACATAATTGCTGTACTTTGTGGTCAGTTATGAATAGTCAGAGTCCCTGGATGTGTTGTGTGGGGAACTGATTAGGTTATTTGTTTATTTGTCCCAGGGAAAACATCTTAATGAGAACATATTATTCAGCCTGTAGAAGGAGGTGAAGATGTGTTGTTTACACCGCCTTCAGATACAACTTAAACATACACTAACAAACAAGACTTTACAAACAAACAAATGTAAGAAACACACAACATCCTCTGATCACCTGTGTTAGATGGCTGTGTTTGCTCCCTGCATTGACATATAAGGAGGAGAAAAATTAGAAAATGGGAAAATAGCCTTTCAGTTTAATTGTAACACATACAGTGAGTTGACATTTATGCCGATACGAAGAGAGAGACAGGGGAGAGAGAGAGAGAGAGAGAGACAGAGAGAGAGCGACAGAGCGAGAGACAGAGAGAGTGAGTGAGAGAGAGAGAGAGAGAGAGAGAGAGAGAGAGAGAGAGAGAGAGAGAGAGAGAGAGAGAGAGAGAGCGAGAGAGAGAGGGAGAGAGATAGAGAGAGAGAGAGAGAGAGAGAGCGGGAGAGAGATAGCGAGAGAGAGAGGGAGAGAGAGAGAGAGAGAGAGAGAGAAGAGAGAGAGAGTTGGCCTTTTCAACAGCTGTAATGAAAGGTCAATGGCCTCCTCAGTGTTTGCGTCCACTAATGTAGTTTGAAGAAGCTCTCTCCTCCAGCCTCTATTGAGATAGCACAGCCCTGCTCAGGAGATAAAACAGTGAAGCTGCTGGTCAAAGGTTAAACAGCACGAAATGCCATGTCACTGGTTATGCTCCAATGACCACCTATTCCCCATAGAGTCCACTATGCTTTTGTGGCTCTGGCCTTATTTCAATATAATAACTGATACGTTAGCTCACTTAGCCCTATTCACAGAGCAAGCCTCAAATATGTTGAGGAAGACAACGGAGCAGAGATGAGAAGAGGAAGAGCCAGGGGGATAGAGAGAACAACTTCAGCCTCCTGCTCACACTGATAACACGTGTGCTCACAGACACACGGTAAGCACACAGACACACGGTAAGCACACAGACACATGGTAAGCACACAGACACGCACACCGACACACGGTAAGCTCACAGACACACGGTAAGCTCACAGACACACGGTAAGCTCACAGACACACGGTAAGCTCACAGACACACGGTAAGCACACAGACACACGGTAAGCTCACAGACACACGGTAAGCACACAGACACACGGTAAGCTCACAGACACACGGTAAGCACACAGACACACGGTAAGCACACAGACACATGGTAAGCACACAGACACGCACACCGACACACGGTAAGCACACAGACACACGGTAAGCACACAGACACACAGTAAGCACACAGACACACGGTAAGCACACAGACACACACAGACACATTGTAAGCACACAGACACACGGTAAGCTCACAGACACACGGTAAGCACACAGACACATGGTAAGCACACAGACACGCACACCGACACACGGTAAGCACACAGACACACGGTAAGCACACAGACACACAGTAAGCACACAGACACACGGTAAGCACACAGACACACAGTAAGCACACAGACACACGGTAAGCACACAGACACACACACAGACACATTGTAAGCACACAAACACGCACACAGACATATGGTAAGCACACAGACACATGGTAAGCACACAGACACACGGTAAGCACACAGACACATTGTAAACACACAGACACGCACACAGACACACGGTAAGCACACAGACACATGGTAAGCACACAGACACGCACACAGACACACGGTAAGCACACAGACACACGGTAAGCACACAGACACACGGTAAGCACACAGACACACGGTAAGCACACAGACACACGGTAAGCACACAGACACAAGGTAAGCACACAGACACACGGTAAGCACACAGACACACGGTAAGCACACAGACACACGGTAAGCACACAGACACATGGTAAGCACACAGACACACGGTAAGCACACAGACATGTATGCGCTCACGTTCTCGCTTCACACAGAACGCTCCCATTCAAATTAGACACTACATGGATATCACTGCAGTTTAAAATGTTTCTCTTTCAGACAACAAGACGAGTCAGTTATCGTACAGTCTTTGCCTCATGCGGAATCATCTGGAACATTTCTGATGCCGACGCACTATTTTCTTTCTTCTTTGAGTCAGATGATGCTGCAGCCCTTCTCTGTTAATCTGTTTCTAAAGCTCTCTCTCTGGCAGAGAAGGGGAAGCTGTATTGATAAATAGGTCAGAGATCTTTTCTGTTGAACATAATTAAGGCCCAAGGCAAAGGTTGCACTTTCCTTGAAATAGCAACCAGAGTGGTGCAGGAGGCAGGCAGAGGAGGAGGACAAGGGAATCCATGCATGTGTACCCTGTGCTGTGCTGCATGTCTGTACAGGGTGGATTCACCAAAGAGGAGGAGGAGAAAGAGGGGGGAGGAGGAAGAGGGGGGAGGATGAAGAGGATGGCAGTGGCAGCCATTACAGGAGTGCACTAACACACAAAGACACACACACACACACACACAATTTGAGTGTTTGAGATTATAGTCTTTGAACTGCAATATATATGAAATATTTGGCTAATTGTGTGGAGAGAACTGCTGGGAGGACATTAGCTGAGCTTGGCCAGACAGGACACGACAAGACAGTAGAGGCTGGGTTAAAGCCACATTATTAAGGGACAATTGTTAAGGGACTTTTAATGGGAAGTGTTAAGACCAGGCAAGGCAAAGCTGCAGTAGGAAGATCCACCACTCTAGTGCTCATAGTCCTTTACAGATTAAATGAGATTAGGGGCTCGCAGGATAAGAGTGCTAGCCTCATTTACTCCACAGCAACATCCCCGACCATGCTAATCACAGCCCTGGCAGGGCAAAGAGTCTGTCTGCAGCTCTGCAGGGGATCCACGTAGCCTAGCTTTCTTTCCCTAGCTTCAGCAGGCAGCATTAGACAACTCTATTATGGATGTTCGCAGTTACACTGAGGAAGTACATTTTTACAAACTGACTGTTTGTTAGCATAACGATACAGACGGACATAATACAACTACTAATTTTGTGGAGATACTATTTGTAAAATATGGTATGTTGAACATAGGCACAGAAAAACAATGAAACACTACGTAGCGGAGACAATATGCACTGTAGCATTGTGAGAAAGCACTGCAGGAATACAATATCTCCAATGTATACAGAGATAAGTACACAGTGAGGAGACATTCATAGTTACAGTACATATGAAATAAGATTCATAATATTGTGCCAGTTTTTCCACTCGAGATACTGCACTGAATACAATATTGTATTACTGCAGTATGTGACTTTCATTGACAAATGAACACGGTTGTTTTATTGTATCACATGATCAAAGTGACAACGTAATGCATGTGTCAGTTTGAAACGATGGCTTGCCGGAAATAAATACAGTATATTTTGAACATACAACATGAACATGTTTTTGAGTGCAAGAAGAAGAATCCATTTTCTACAGAAGGCTAACATAACTGTGTGAATTATTCCAATACAATCCAGGCCCAGTGTGGATGTTATAACGTTGGGGAGAAAGAAGTGAAATGAGACCAATAGAACTAGCTCCTAACGCAGTCTTCTAAATTCAATCTTGGGTAAATGTTTTACAGTAAATGAGTAAATTCCTGCTACTGCTCTTCCATGCAGGTCTTAATGGTGCAGAAAGGGATTTCATTTCATTTAAACCAATTCTCAATACAATAAGAATTCCGACACAAAAATGTGTCTGAATCCAATACAACATGAATTTTAAGAGACATTTTTGTTCCCTTATCCACTGGAAAACATTTGAATGACCTTATTAAAATGTAGTGTACTATAATTAATTGACTTTGCTAATAATAATGGATATAGCTTAAATGCTTTGAAAACGTTATTACATATTATTGGGAAATGTAGATGATTTAACATGAACATATTTTAAACAAAAAAGAGAGTTTGCAAATAATTCCACTGCAATAGGAATCCACCGTCTATTTAAAAAAAAGAGAGCCAATAACAGCAAATACCAGGCCAGAAATAGAGGTAACTTGTGCTGTACCCAGGGCTTTTTAAAATTCACCTTCTAATTTCAGAAATGGATGTGCAATAATGTATCACACCGGTGCTCTGCTCTGCCTGTCATTCCCCCTCCGAGTGTGACCGGACGCCATATGGCGTAAGAGTTACCATGGCGATGACGACAAGGGAGGAGATTCTATCTCAGCTCCTCAGACGAATGTCAAGTAATGTCAGATAGGTAAGAGAGAGAAGGAGAGAGAGAGAGAGAGACACAGAGAGACACAGAGAGACACAGAGAGACACAGAGAGACAGAGAGAGATGAAGGGGAGGGAAAATGCAGGAGGTCATATGATAGAGTAGCATGGTTCCCTGTTTCCTCTGTGTGACAGCCTCAGACTCAGCTGGTATTGCAGGGAGGCAGTCCCAGTCCCAGTCCCAGTCTCCTCAGCCTCGTAACAATAATGGTTGAAAATTACAACCTGGGTGGTTTGATCCCCTAAAGGGGCCCTGAGACCTGATCAATATGTAGCTTTATATAGTGTGTGTGACACCTGCTGGTATCAAATCCTAGAAGCCATTGTCCGCAGTTATTCCTTTGAGCAAGGCACTTAACCCCCCTACAACAGCTCCCTAGGCACCCAGTGTGGCAGGCCCCCCGCCCCCCTACAACAGCTCCCTAGGCACCCAGTGTGGCAGGCCCCCGCCCCCTACTACAGCTCCCTAGGCACCCAGTGTGGCAGCTCCCCCTACAACAGCTCCCTAGGCACCCAGTGTGGCAGGCCCCCGCCCCCTACTACAGCTCCCTAGGCACCCAGTGTGGCAGGCCCCCGCCCCCCTACAACAGCTCCCTAGGCACCCAGTGTGGCAGCCCCCCGCCCCCTACAACAACTCCCTAGGCACCCAGTGTGGCAGCCCCCCTACAACAGCTCCCTAGGCACCCAGTGTGGCAGCCCCCCGCCCCTACAACAGCTCCCTAGGCACCCAGTGTGGCAGCCCCCGCCCCCTACTACAGCTCCCTAGGCACCCAGTGTGGCAGCCCCCCGCCTCCCTACAACAGCTCCCTAGGCACCCAGTGTGGTAGCCCCCCGCCCCCTACTACTACTCCCTAGGCACCCAGTGTGGCAGCCCCCGCCCCTACAACAGCTCCCTAGGCACCCAGTGTGGCAGCCCCCCCCCCCCTACAACAGCTCCCAAGGCACCCAGTGTGGCAGCCCCCCGCCCCTACAACAGCTCCCTAGGCACCCAGTGTGGCAGCCCCCCGCCCCTACTACAGCTCCCTAGGCACCCAGTGTGGCAGCCCCCTGCCCTCCTACTACAGCTCCCTAGGCACCCAGTGTGGCAGCCCCCGCCCCTACAACAGCTCCCTAGGCACCCAGTGTGGCAGCCCCCCCCCCCCCTACTACAGCTCCCTAGGCACCCAGTGTGGCAGCCCCCCCGCCCCTACTACAGCTCCCTAGGCACCCAGTGTGGCAGCCCCCCCCCCCTACAACAGCTCCCTAGGCACCCAGTGTGGCAGCCCCCCCGCCCCCTACAACAGCTCCCTAGGCACCCAGTGTGGCAGCCCCCCGCCCCTACTACAGCTCCCTAGGTACCCAGTGTGGCAGCCCCCTACAACAGCTCCCTAGGCACCCAGTGTGGCAGCCCCCCCGCCCCCTACAACAGCTCCCTAGGCACCCAGTGTGGCAGCCCCCCGCCCCCCTACTACAGCTCCCTAGGCACCCAGTGTGGCAGCCCCCGCCCCTACAACAGCTCCCTAGGCACCCAGTGTGGCAGCCCCCCGCCCCCTACAACAGCTCCCAAGGCACCCAGTGTGGCAGCCCCCGCCCCCTACAACAGCTCCCTAGGCACCCAGTGTGGCAGCCCCCGCCCCCTACTACAGCTCCCTAGGCACCCAGTGTGGCAGCCCCCGCCCCCTACTACAGCTCCCTAGGCACCCAGTGTGGCAGCCCCCTGCCCCCTACAACAGCTCCCTAGGCACCCAGTGTGGCAGCCCCCCGCCCCTACTACAGCTCCCTAGGCACCCAGTGTGGCAGCCCCCCGCCCCTACTACAGCTCCCTAGGCACCCAGTGTGGCAGCCCCCCGCCCCTACAACAGCTCCCTAGGCACCCAGTGTGGCAGCCCCCCGCCCCCTACTACAGCTCCCTAGGCACCCAGTGTGGCAGCCCCCGCCCCTTACGACAGCTCCCTAGGCACCCAGTGTGGCAGCCCCCCTCCGCCCCTACTACAGCTCCCTAGGCACCCAGTGTGGCAGCCCCCCCGCCCCCCTACCACAGCTCCCTAGGCACCCAGTGTGGCAGCCCCCCCGCCCCCTACAACAGCTCCCTAGGCACCCAGTGTGGCAGCCCCCCGCCCCCTACAACAGCTCCCTAGGCACCCAGTGTGGCAGCCCCCCCGGCCCCCTACTACAGCTCCCTAGGCACCCAGTGTGGCAGCCCCCCGCCCCCTACAACAGCTCCCTAGGCACCCAGTGTGGCAGCCCCCCGCCCCTACTACAGCTCCCTAGGTACCCAGTGTGGCAGCCCCCGCCCGCTACAACAGCTCCCTAGGCACCCAGTGTGGCAGCCCCCCCCCCCCCCTACTACAGCTCCCTAGGCACCCAGTGTGGCAGCCCCCCCGCCCCCTACAACAGCTCCCTAGGCACCCAGTGTGGCAGCCCCCCCGCCCCCCTACTACAGCTCCCTAGGCACCCAGTGTGGCAGCCCCCCCGCCCCCTACAACAGCTCCCTAGGCACCCAGTGTGGCAGCCCCCCCGGCCCCCTACTACAGCTCCCTAGGCACCCAGTGTGGCAGCCCCCCGCCCCTACAACAGCTCCCTAGGCACCCAGTGTGGCTGCCCCCCTACAACACAGCTCCCTAGGCACCCAGTGTGGCAGCCCCCCCGCCCCCTACAACAGCTCCCTAGGCACCCAGTGTGGCAGCCCCCCTACAACAGCTCCCTAGGCACCCAGTGTGGCAGCCCCCGCCCCTACAACAGGTCCCTAGGCACCCAGTGTGGCAGCCCCCCCCCCTACAACAGCTCCCTAGGCACCCAGTGTGGCAGCCCCCCTACAACAGCTCCCTAGGCACCCAGTGTGGCAGCCCCCGCCCCCTACAACAGCTCCCTAGGCACCCAGTGTGGCAGCCCCCCCCCCCCCTACAACAGCTCCCTAGGCACCCAGTGTGGCAGCCCCCCGCCCCTACAACAGCTCCCTAGGCACCCAGTGTGGCAGCCCCCCTACAACAGCTCCCTAGGCACCCAGTGTGGCAGCCCCCGCCCCTACAACAGCTCCCTAGGCACCCAGTGTGGCAGCCCCCCGCCCCTACAACAGCTCCCTAGGCACCCAGTGTGGCAGCCCCCCTACAACAGCTCCCTAGGCACCCAGTGTGGCAGCCCCCCCCCCCCCCCCTACAACAGCTCCCTAGGCACCCAGTGTGGCAGCCCCCCCTACAACAGCTCCCTAGGCACCCAGTGTGGCAGCCCCCGCCCCTAAAACAGCTCCCTAGGCACCCAGTGTGGCAGCCCCCCCCCCCCCCTACAACAGCTCCCTAGGCACCCAGTGTGGCAGCCCCCCTACAACAGCTCCCTAGGCACCCAGTGTGGCAGCCCCCCTACAACAGCTCCCTAGGCACCCAGTGTGGCAGCCCCCCGCCCCCTACAACAGCTCCCTAGGCACCCAGTGTGGCAGCCCCCCCCCCTACAACAGCTCCCTAGGCACCCAGTGTGGCAGCCCCCCTCCCTACAACAGCTCCCTAGGCACCCAGTGTGGCAGCTCCCCCCCAGTGTGGCAGCCCCCCCCCTACAACAGCTCCCTAGGCACCCAGTGTGGCAGCCCCCCGCCCCTACAACAGCTCCCTAGGCACCCAGTGTGGCAGCTCCCTAGGCCCCCGCCCCCTACAACAGCTCCCTAGGCACCCAGTTTGGCAGCCCCCCGCCCCTACAACAGCTCCCTAGGCACCCAGTGTGGCAGCCCCCGCCCCCTACAACAGCTCCCTAGGCACCCAGTGTGGCAGCCCCCCTACAACAGCTCCCTAGGCACCCAGTGTGGCAGCCCCCCGCCCCTACAACAGCTCCCTAGGCACCCAGTGTGGCAGCCCCCCGCCCCCTACAACAGCTCCCTAGGCACCCAGTGTGGCCCCCCCTACAACAGCTCCCTAGGCACCCAGTGTGGCAGCCCCCCTACAACAGCTCCCTAGGCACCCAGTGTGGCAGCCCCCCGCCCCTACAACAGCTCCCTAGGCACCCAGTGTGGCAGCCCCCCCCTACAACAGCTCCCTAGGCACCCAGTGTGGCAGCCCCCCTACAACAGCTCCCTAGGCACCCAGTGTGGCAGCCCCCCTACAACAGCTCCCTAGGCACCCAGTGTGGCAGCCCCCCGCCCCTACAACAGCTCCCTAGGCACCCAGTGTGGCAGCCCCCGCCCCCCCGCCCCTACAACAGCTCCCTAGGCACCCAGTGTGGCAGCCCCCCCCCCTACAACAGCTCCCTAGGCACCCAGTGTGGCAGCCCCCCCGCCCCCTACAACAGCTCCCTAGGCACCCAGTGTGGCAGCCCCCCGCCCCCTACTACAGCTCCCTAGGCACCCAGTGTGGCAGCCCCCGCCCCCTACAACAGGCAGGCACCCAGTGTGGCAGCCCCCCCCCTACAACAGCTCCCTAGGCACCCAGTGTGGCAGCCCCCCGCCCCTACAACAGCTCCCTAGGCACCCAGTGTGGCAGCCCCCCCTCCCCTACAACAGCTCCCAAGGCACCCAGTGTGGCAGGCCCCCGCCCCTACAACAGCTCCCTAGGCACCCAGTGTGGCAGCCCCCCGCCCCTACAACAGCTCCCTAGGCACCCAGTGTGGCAGCCCCCCGCCCTATAACAGCTCCCTAGGCACCCAGTGTGGCAGCCCCCCTACAACAGCTCCCTAGGCACCCAGTGTGGCAGCCCCCTCCCTACAACAGCTCCCTAGGCACCCAGTGTGGCAGCCCCCCGCCCCTACAACAGCTCCCTAGGCACCCAGTGTGGCAGCCCCCCTACTACAGCTCCCTAGGCACCCAGTGTGGCAGCCCCCCCGCCCCTACAACAGCTCTCTAGGCACCCAGTGTGGCAGCCCCCGCCCCCTACTACAGCTCCCTAGGCACCCAGTGTGGCAGCCCCCCGCCCCTACAACAGCTCCCTAGGCACCCAGTGTGGCAGCCCCCCCGCACCCTACAACAGCTCCCTAGGCACCCAGTGTGGCAGCCCCCGCCCCTACAACAGCTCCCTAGGCACCCAGTGTGGCAGCCCCCCTACTACAGCTCCCTAGGCACCCAGTGTGGCAGCCCCCGCCCCTACAACAGCTCCCTAGGCACCCAGTGTGGCAGCCCCCGCCCCTACTACAGCTCCCTAGGCACCCAGTGTGGCAGCCCCCCGCCCCTACAACAGCTCCCTAGGCACCCAGTGTGGCAGCCCCCCCGCACCCTACAACAGCTCCCTAGGCACCCAGTGTGGCAGCCCCCGCCCCCTACTACAGCTCCCTAGGCACCCAGTGTGGCAGCCCCCCGCCCCTACAACAGCTCCCTAGGCACCCAGTGTGGCAGCCCCCCGCACCCTACAACAGCTCCCTAGGCACCCAGTGTGGCAGCCCCCCTACTACAGCTCCCTAGGCACCCAGTGTGTCTTTTGGAGAGGTTGTGTTAACAGTGGAAGTAACATTTCAGTTGGACCTTGTGTGTAATCGTCCGATTTAAAGTGATCTTCATCTTATTATCAACGCTTTGTCCATTCAGATGAATATTTCTATTACACTGACATCACAACTTCTGTCACTGAAGGAATACCATCTCTATGCCTTGTTTTGACTTTTTGAATTTGTTGTTCCAGCATTTTTTCTCTCCATCTCTCTGTGTTTAGTATGTATGTCATCCCTGCCCCCATTCTCTTCATCATACTGTCTCCTCATCCCCCACACAGCAGCATACAGCCTCCCATCCCACCATGAGACACCCCCCCTCCCCACACACACACACACCCTGAGAGGACGGAGCAACCAGAGAGAGAAATTAAATGAAATCTAACCCCAGACTCAGGATTAACTGAGTTAAGTAGGTGAGTTCCATTCGTCACATAATCAGGGCTTGTGTACTATTTGACTTCCATCATTCGGGTCTGAGTGAGACAGAGACCGAGGATAATGACAGGAAAAAGAAAGCCAGCAGCTGTTCCACCCCCCTCTCTCTACCCCCTCTCTCCTCATCCCCTCTCTACCCCCTCTCTCATCATCCCTCTCTCCTCATCCCTCTCTACCCCCTCTCTCCTCATCCCTCTCTACCCCCTCTCTCCTCATCCCTCTCTCTACCCCCTCTCTCCTCATCCCTCTCTCTACCCCCTCTCTCCTCATCCCTCTCTCTACCCCCTCTCTCCTCATCCCTCTCTCTACCCCCCTCTCCTCATCCCTCTCTCTACCCCCTCTCTCCTCATCCCTCTCTCTACCCCCCTCTCTCCTCATCCCTCTCTCTACCCCCTCTCTCCTCATCCCTCTCTGCCCCCTCTCTCCTCATCCCTCTCTCTACCCCCCTCTCTCTACCCCCTCTCTCCTCATCCTCTCTCTACCCCCTCTCTCTTCATCCCTCTCTCTACCCCCTCTCTCCTCATCCCTCTCTACCCCCCTCTCTCCTCATCTCTCTCTCTACCCCCTCTCTCCTCATCCCTCTCTCTACCCCCCCTCTCTCCTCATCCCTCTCTCTACCCCCCTCTCTCCTCATCCCTCTCTCTACCCCCCCTCTCTCCTCATCCCTCTCTCTACCCCAACTCTCTCTCATCCCTCTTTCCATCCCTTCCCTCCTCTCTCCATCTTTTCCCCTATCCTGAATGTATTTGTGATTCCTGGTGAGGCCATGGAGCCAGTGGTGTGTGTTGCAGGAGTCCTCGCCAGGGGTAACATCATAAAGTGTTCCTGTCAGATCTGGTGACCCCTCTGCTTCAGAACGGGAGGCAAATAACTAGCGGTGATCAGCATGTATTACATCAGGAAATACGGAAGATGTGTCTGCCTGGTACGGTATTTACTGTTCTGTATAAACCCAATCAAATGCACTATGTGGGATTTCAGTGGTATTATTATGTATTATGTTGCACTATTATGTGAATAAAAATCATATAATTAAAAATATAATTCCTGATTGTGTGAATGCCACATCATTGTCATTCTTGGTTGTAAGCATATAAGTATGTCTTATATCAATGTAACAGTATGTCCTATATCAATGTAATGGGGTGTCCTATATCAATGTAATAGTATGTGCTATATCAATATAACAGTATGTCCTATATCAATGTAACAATGTGTCCTATATCAATATAACAGTATGTCCTATATCAATGTAACAATGTGTCCTATATCAATATAACAGTATGTCCTATATCAATGTAGCAGTATGTCCTGTATCAATGTGCTTCTGTTCTATATGACTGAGCCATGGTAACATGGTTTACTGTGAGACAACGTACGGTGAACCCGTGATGCTGTAAAGTGGGTCAAGTCTTACCGTGTGTCACGGTTTCCTGTATGTGAAGGAGAGTCAGACCAAAATGCGGCGTGGCTGTTGAGATCCATGTTTAATGAAACAAAGTAAACACCAATCAAATACAAAAACAATAAACGTACCACGAAAACCCAAACAGACTAATACTGGTGCAAAGTAACACAGAGACAGGAACAAGGACATTAATTCAACTAAAATACACACAGGTGAAACTAATCAGACAAAACCAATAGACAAACGAAAAAGGGATCGGTAGTGGCTAGTAGGACGGTGACGACGACCGCCGAGCACCGCCCCAACAGGCAGGAGAGTCAACTTCTAGTAGGACGGTGACGACGACCGCCGAGCACCGCCCCAACAGGCAGGGGAGCCAACTTCTAGTAGGACGGTGACGACGACCGCCGAGCACCGCCCCAACAGGCAGGAGAGCCAACTTCTAGTAGGACGGTGACGACGACCGCCGAGCACCGCCCCAACAGGCAGGAGAGCCAACTTCTAGTAGGACGGTGAGGACCGCCGAGCACCGTGAACAGGCAGGAGAGCCAACTTCTAGTAGGACGGTGACGACCGCCGAGCACCGCCCCAACAGGCAGGAGAGCCAACTTCTAGTAGGACGGTGACGACGACCGCCGAGCACCGCCCCAACAGGCAGGAGAGCCAACTTCTAGTAGGACGGTGACGACGACCGCCGAGCACCGCCCCAACAGGCAGGAGAGCCAACTTCTAGTAGGACGGTGACGACGACCGCCGAGCACCGCCCCAACAGGCAGGAGAGCCAACTTCTAGTAGGACGGTGACGACGACCGCCGAGCACCGCCCCAACAGGCAGGAGAGCCAACTTCTAGTAGGACGGTGACGACGACCGCCGAGCACCGCCCGAACAGGCAGGAGAGCCAACTCTAGTAGGACGGTGAGACGACCGCCGAGCACCGCCCCAACAGGCAGGAGAGACTTCTAGTAGGACGGTGACGACGACCGCCGAGCACCGCCCCAACAGGCAGGAGAGCCAACTTCTAGTAGGACGGTGACGACGACCGCCGAGCACCGCCCCAACAGGCAGGGGAGCCAACTTCTAGTAGGACGGTGACGACGACCGCCGAGCACCGCCCGAACAGGCAGGAGAGCCAACTTCTAGTAGGACGGTGACGACGACCGCCGAGCACCGCCCCAACAGGCAGGGGAGCCAACTTTCGGCGGAAGTCGTGACACCGTGCTCCTGGGATGAAGAATGACTTACTGCAAAATCATCTCTACACATTGGAAGAATGTTCTCTGGCTTTCTAAGGAAGATAGAGAAAATGACAGGACAATGCTGAAGACTTCACATCACACTTTAATTCATGTTCTTAGATTTGAGCTACTTGAAAATGACATATGGTTCTACCATACAATAGATACACAAAGAAAAATGTATTATATTTAAGCTATTTGAACATTATTTATAATTCTATCATATGAAAGAGGCATGTGACCCAAGTAACATATCTGTATGACTAAATAAATGATGCACACTATCAAAGAAGATTCTTTTACAGCTATACACTACTGTGACATAAATATAAAAAACTCACTTTTATTGTAATGATTTGAGGGGAAGAACAGACAAATTCAAAATGAGAACCAATTGTTATTTTCCAAAAAACAACCACACATACACATATAATACATGTTTTTATTACTAGCCAACACGTTTAGATTCCACCCTGAATCTAAGTTGTGAGATTCAGGGTGGAAAGAGGGTTAGTATGGCAGCAGTATCAAATGTTATTGGTCGCATACACATATTTAGCAGGTGTTACTGCGGTTTTAGCG